>NC_091442.1:59876611-59974761 GCF_964237555.1 Oryctolagus cuniculus
GGAAACCATGGGGGAGGACGGGGTGGGAGTGGACAAGTCCCACAGACACAGACACACGCCCCCAAGGCTCAGACACGGGCGTATATGTGGGTCTCAGCCACGCCTAACACACACAAACACACCTATCACACACAGGAGATACAGAGGTACAGAGGCACAGAGAGAACACCCAACCACCCGGACCCACTCAGAGGCTGGCATGCACGTTTATGCGGGAGCAGCCATGATGCCCCAGCTGGGAGGGAATGTGGCCGAGAGGTCGCCACGGTTCCCGGAGCAGGCCTTGTTAGCCTGCCTTAGCCGAGCTGTGTAATGAGGCCTCGGTGACAGGAGGCGCCTGGGGCTGCACACTCTGAGGCCTGTGCGCCCCCCGCTGGGCTGCTGCAAGCTTCCTCCCTGTCCGCGGGGTGGGTGGTGCGGACCGCGGGCGGCCCCTGCGGGCAAGGCCGACCCCAACCCGAGCCGTTGGGGGAGGGGTGCAATGGGAGGGGCATTGGTAGCTGCACAGGGAGAATCCCGATCTCCAGCTCAGCTTCCCAGCAGAGAAGAGAGGGTACTGAGTACCCAACAACTCCCCAGTGCTGCCCAATCTTCCCACTCCGAAGGGTACTCTAATTTTGTGTGTGATTGTTAAACATTCTTACCGACCGTGGAGTGGGAGAGGGGTGAGGTGGGAGTTGTGTCCTGGGCCCTCGAACCCCTGGCCCTACCTCCGATCTGTTTTCAATTCAGTCGGCTCCCCGGCCCAGACTTATGACCTTTGCGGCGGGTAGCAGCGTCATCCATCACCTAGGCGGGTGCCTGCGGGAGCTGGGGGCGCTGAGGGCTCCAAGAGGGTCTTGCCTTGTCGCCCTCTCTCGGGATCTGCTCTCGGGTCTGTGGGGCACGGCTCAACTGGCGGCAGAGTATTGAGGGAAGGTGTGACCCTGGGACTCAGTCTCCCTGGGCCTCGTGTCCCCACCTCTGGCACCCCAGCACCCCTCCCTCCAGCTCTTCGCCAGCCCATCTCTGCGCTCCTCCCGCCCCTCTTCTCTCGGGCCCTTTGCTTAATTTCCTATTAACTGCTGATAAATCCAATTAAAGCACCGCTCTAATTAGGGACAGCTGCCGGCTCGGTGAGGCGAGGGAGGGGGGCGCCCCCCGAGTGTAGGGGGAGAACAGCCGCTCTCCCTGCTCCTCCACACCCCCACACCAGCATCACCGCCCAATGAGCCAGTAAATTGGTTTTGCTTCAGCGTCGTGGGGGGCCCTGCTCAAAGATCTTGGGGGGCTGGGGTGTTGAGTCCCTCAGACTGCTTGATGAAAAGGCCCTAACCCTGCTATCCGTCCCTGCACACACTCGTGGTGGGCGGGTCCCCAGGAGGGATGTGTGTGTGTGTGTGTGTGTGTGCACCTGTGATCTGCTCCTATTCCACACCAATTGTGAAGGGAGGTTGGGGGGGGGCTGCCGTTATGACCCAGCCACTGGCCCCTGCCCGAGGCGTCTGGGACAGTCAAGGGCAAAGGGAACCAGGAAAGTGGACCCGGTTCTGCAGCGAGCCTTCCTGTGCACTTCCCCACCCCCATCGCACCTCAGCCTTCTGGAAGGAGGGGGTGCCCTCGTCCCAGGCCCGGCTCTTCCCCAGTCCAGCTGAGCCTCTGCCCTATCCCCCCCACCAGCCCCGCCAGCAGCAGATGGTGCCCGGGCTCCCGCTGCCAACCTTGCTAGGCGGTGCCAACCTCAGTCGTGGCAGACAACGGGCAGACAAGAAGAGAAGCGCCTGGCTGGCCAAGCCGACCCTCCCCCACCCACCATCAAGCTCAAGACCCTCCGCCTGCCCCACTCCAGCGACCACCCCAGGCTGCCTCTCACTGGTCCGCTCCCAGGTCCCCAAACTCCACGTCTCCTTCTGCTCCTTTCCCCACACCTTCCCGCTCCTCGCCACCTGCCGCCCTGACCGGGGCCGGCACATTTGCATATTTGCATATGCAAATAATAATATTTGCATACAGCGCGCCGCAGGGGGGGTCTCCGCGAGAGCCGGTTAGCTGTCGGCCCCGCGTCCTCTCCTCGGTACCTGTCGGAAAGGGCTGGGGCAGGGGCCGCGCGGGAGGGGTTAGGCCCCCCGGCCTCGCTAGCTTGGTTCCCGGAGGACTTGAGGAAGTGTTGCCATAGAGACGGCACGCTCCCCACCCCCTCCCAGGCCTAGGGTCTCCGGCTCGGTGTCTCTGGTTCTCTCCCCTTACCCACCCTTACCCCCTCCCCATCCCTCGCTCTCCAACCGAGATCTTGCATCGCCCCCTGGCGGCCTAGCTGGGCGCTGAGCCAGGTTCCGAAATGCAAGGGGAGCTGCCGGCGGCTAAATGACCAAGACCCTAGGGGCCTACGGTGTTGGGCGGTCGGCGCCGGCCGCAAGGACGCAGGGGCGCAGGGGCGCAGGGGCGCAGGGGCGGCGACTCCGGCTCGGCTCGCCTGCTCACAGGCCACAGAGGTTTCTCTTGGCGGACGCAGTTGTCTTCCCTCCCTCCCGCAGGCTCAGCCAAGATCTCGGTTGCCGGATGGTAGTGGAGCGGGAAAGCTGGGGAGGATCCTCCAGCCCTCCGCAGTTAAAGAAGAAACTTTTCTAACTTTTGTCAAAACTTTAATAAATCCGCAACATTCGACAGTTCCACTCCCCCCTCCGGCCCCTCCTAGTGGCGATGCGTTCTTGGTCCGGCTCTCGCCGGCTGGGCTTGAGGGCACCAGGTATTGGAACCCTCGGCCGGGGAAGGGAGCAGGAACCAGTCCCTTCGCAGAAGCCCCCCGCCCCCGCCCCCGCCCTGGCGGACCTCCCCCCACCTCCCCCACCCAGCAGTCCAGTTGCTTTTGCCCCTTTTCTCCCCAGCCTCCACCGGGCCAGCCCAGAGTGGAGCACGGGGGTCTCCTGCCTGCAGGCGCCCGCAAGCCTAGATCTCCTCCAGGAAGTCGGTGGGGAACAGCCCCACCTTGCGGCCGGTGTAGACCTTGACGTAGCCGCCGGTTTCGTCTCCTTTCTGCACCACGATCTACAAGATTAAAGGATCAGGGAGCAGAATGAAGGGCAGAGCAGGGGAGCCTGGGGCAACAGAGGCTCCTGCTACTCCTCCGTGGGCTCGGATGGCCAAGGAGCCCATTGGCGGAGGAGCATCCGGGCCCGGGACTGGATGGGGCTCCAGGGCTACCTGGTCCTTCTTGAGGGTGATCTGCCCTATCTCACGGTTCCCCACGAAGGATCTGGTTACGCGGTGCACACGCTCTCCAGCCCGGACCCGAATGATGAAGTTTGGAGGGAAAAACCCGACTTTCTCGCCGATTTTCCCCTAGGGAAGACAGGGACAATCAACCCCTCCGTCTCAGATTCTAGAGGCAACCCGTGTCCCACCCTCATCCCTCACTTCCCTTACCCGCCACCACTCTTCGTTGGAGTCATCAATGACTGTGATCTTCTCTCCTGGCCTGGGAGAGGAAGGCGGGGCTGTGAGATTTAGGACCCTCACTCAGTAGCAGGTTCCTGGCTGGGCCCCAGGTCCAACCCCAGGAGGCTCCAGGCTCCGAGTCCCCGCCCCCCACTTCCACAGGAAGCCTAGCGTGCCCCTCCTGTCTCCCACTCCCCACCAACCCCAGGCCGCTCACGGGAAATCCAGGTCGTCCTTCTCCAGGGCTTTGAACCGATAGAGAGCCACGAAATAATGAGACTGCTGGAAGCCAGGCTGCTTGTGCTGGGAGTGAGAGGGGATGGGGAGTGTCAGCGCTCCTGTACCCCCCATGGAGGGGTAGAAGCCCAAGGCGGGGACACTCCAGACACACCGCATTGCAACCCTCTTCCAGGTCCCTGAACTAAGAGGAGTTGATTGATGGCTTTGGGCGTGTGCCGTGGTGAGGGAAAGGGCAGGCTGAGGGTGATGGGAACCAAGGGGTCAGCTGAGCCGCCACTGAGCTGTGAGCGCTGTGGGACCTGGGCTGGGGAGAGGCCTGGGACCCTCGCCAGGAGGAAGGAGTCTCACTTTGTCATCAGGCGTCTTCTTCTCAGCCTTCTTATCCCCTTCAGGGTTTCCTGGGGGTGGGAAACACCTCAGACTGTGTCTGGCCCTGGAGGGCAGCCCTCTCTCTTATCTCCACCCCTGGGCCGCAGCTGAGACCTCCGGGACACTCACCATCCTGGGGTTTGCCTTCCTCTGGTCTGGCGGACTCTGGCTCCTCCTCCATCATGGCTGCTAGAGACTGGAGGGGGCACCAGAGTTAGGGGGAGGTCGTCTTGGGAACCAGAGCCTGCGCTGGCTCTCTAGGAAGGCCTGAGCACTTCCAAATGATAGGATCTCAGGGCCGCAGCCTTGGGAGAAACAGCCAGGCCAGCCGCTGACTTCGTAGGCTTCCTGGTGGGCGGAATGCCCACGCTGAGCTGTGCTTGGATGCAGTTAATGGCAGGGAGCTCACTACCTTACAGAGTAACCACGAGCAATTTCAAGGCAGTTCCCTGTAGTAAGCCTCAATCAGTCTTCCTGCAATTTTTAGTTGGATTGGTCCTGTACTGCCTGTGGAGCAAACACGGCCCCTCTCAGTGTCTGCGGACAGCCGATAAGTCCTTCTGGGCTTTTCTTCTCTAATCACTCTCAGTCCCTTCAAGTAACTCCTGGGATCCAGATTCCAGGTCCTTCACCTACTGTCTGTGCTGACAAATACACCGGATGGAAGAGAAACACGAGCGGCCCCTCCGAGAGCAGACGCCAGAGTGTCCTGGCGCCTGAGGGACCCTAGCTCTCATCAAAGAAATCCCCACACGTGCCCAGCTCCCTGCAACCAGTCTGCAGCCACAGCTCTGGTTCAGATTTTACACAGTTGGTTTTTTTTTTTTTTTTTTTAATCTAAGGGCAGATATGTACATTTTTCCTTATGAAATTTTTTTTTTTAAAGTCTTTATTTTTTTTTATTTTTTTTTTTTTATTTTTGACAGGCAGAGTGGACAGTGAGAGAGAGAGACAGAGAGAGAAAGGTCTTCCTTTGCCGCTGGTTCACCCTCCAATGGCCGCCGCTGCAGCCGGCGCACCGCGCTGATCCTGGCAGGAGCCAGGAGCCAGGTGCTTTTCCTAGTCTCCCATGGGGTGCAGGGCCCAAGCACCTGGGCCATCCTCCACTGCACTCCCTGGCCATAGCAGAGAGCTGGCCTGGAAGAGGGGCAACCGGGACAGAATCCGGCGCCCCAACCGGGACTAGAACCCGGTGTGCCGGCGCCGCAAGGTGGAGGATTAGCCTATTGAGCCACGGCGCCGGCTCTCCTTATGAAATTTCAAGTGATTAGTTCTGGCCCTTTCTTTTAGTCTGTGTGTTAAAGTGTATCACTCAGCACATAGGTTTCCTTCCTCGCTGCCCCACAAACTGAGTGAACATACCACTGACATTTTCATTTGCATCAGTGAGAACGTCCACAGGCAAGGGCCACGGACCACATCATGTCGTGAGGAACAGGAGAACCAGCACCCGGATCCTGGCCATGGCCACAGAAATCCGTCTAAGTGGAACCACCGTCCACCTTAGTCTAACCTGGTATCCAGGAAGATACAAGTGTGCCTCTCCATGCATAGTTTTTCATAATATGCATTTCCATGAACTTTCTGAAGGCCCTCCGTCAAAGGACACTCACATAAACTCCTTGCTGAATGAAGTGTGAGTGGGTGGTGTTACTAACCTACTAACCCTAATAGAAAAAGGACTGAGGTCACTCTTGGCCTGTGGCTTTGTGCCTCAGTTTCATCATCTGGAAGATGAATGAGTCGGACCAGATGACCCTCAGGGACCCCTGCATGGCTCTAGAACACTCTGATCGCATGGCATGACCCATTCTCTCCCTCAAACCCGAAAGCACAGCTCTTGCCTCTGTCACCCAGTTCCGCCAGCGGCCTGGGATCTAGCCTTCGGGTGGTTAGTCTGACAGTTTCAGAAGGGAGTTGAGCCAACATTCTATGGCAGGAGTTCTCAACCTGGTGAGTCGCAGCAGGTCCAGAAAACTTAAAAGTGCATGCAAAAACTTGTCTGTTGGGCTCTGTGCAATCTTAAGAAGATCCCCAGCTTTGGTCAGCTTCCCAAAACAGCGCTCACATTTTTCTTGTCGGCTTGTCCCTTCTTCCGTTCCTTGTTTGCCATGATCACCCCTGTGCGCAGGGTTTCAAACACTGGGTCATTTCGATTGGCGGCAGCTGGTGGAATTGGAGGAGAAAGACGACACTACTGGGGAGGAAGAGGTTTGGAGGGAAGAGACACCTCTTGTGGAGGAAAGAGGTGGGCACGAATAGACACCCTTGGGGAAGGCCGTATTTGAGGGGAGGGTCAGGGAGTGGTCATCTGGGTGATAATGAGGTCACCCATCTATGGAGGTTGCTACAAATAGCACTGGAAGTGGCCCGAGATGGAAAGAGATCTGCCAGGCTCCTTCCAGGCAGAGCATTACGTGACGCTGGAGGAAAACATGGCAGCAAGTTTCTCTGGAGCTGGGGCATGCGTGGAGTCACCGTTCTCCTAAGGAGAGTGCTCCCTTAACTGATGGCTTCTCCCTGCCGAGTGGCACGTGTAAGCTGCAGTGCTGTGACCAGCAGATTCTTCATTTTCACCCATGCTCCTCGCAAAGTTCAGCCTCTTCTCCAAATAAATGCTGAGAGAATTGTCAAGGAATACACTTCTAAGGATTGCCAAATCATGCACCTGCCCAGGCTGCCCACAGCTCCAGATCTGGCTGAGTCTGGGATAACTCTGTGAGAAGTGTGAGGACAGTCTAGAATCTTTGCTCTTGCTCAGAAACAGTTTTGCATCTGAACAGCACAGGTTTTGAAACTCGCAGATGCAATTTTCAGTCTTGGCTCTATCTCCTGTTAGCTGGAGATAGCTCTAGCCAATTTTTTTTCTTTAAAAAAGATTTATTTATTTATTTGAGAGGCAGAGTTACAGACACAAAGAGGGAGAGACAGAGCTTCCATCTGCTAGTTCACTCTCCAAATGGCCACAATCTGAAGCCAGGAGCTTCCTCCAGGTCTCCCACTTGGGTGCAGGGGCCAAGAACTTGGCCCATCTTCCATTGTATTCCTAGGCCATTAGCAGGGAGCTGGAGTGGAAGTGGAGCAGCTGGGACTTGAACCGGTGCCCATATGGGATGCTGGCACTGTAGGCAAAGGCTTAACCCACTGAGCCACAGTGCTGGCCCCCTCCAGGCAAATCTTATTTTTCTCAAGATTGCCTCAAACAGGGCAATATTAACGCTGCAACCGAGATGGCTATAAAAGTACTTATTACTTTTGTAATAGTCCTTATGAGGGTACTACAAACATTTATGAAAAGGTAGAATTAAAAGGTTTAGGAAGCGGATGGTTAGCCTCGCAGTTGTGATGCCTGCATCCCACATCGGAGTGCCTGGGTTTGAGAACCACCTCCAGCTCCTGACTCGGCTTCCTGCTAATGCAGAGCCTGGGAGGCAGCAGTGACGGCTCAAGCATCTCCACATGGGAGACCTGAACTGAGTTACTAGCTCTGGACTCGGCTCACCCTAGTCATTGTGGGTATTTGGGAGAGTGAACCAACGGATGGGAGCTCTCTGTCTCTCTCTGCCTAAAAAAAAAAAAAAAAAAAAAAAAATCAATTAAAAAATTATTTTGGTGCAAAAAATATTCAAAATCCACAGTTTTTTTCTGACAAGCATTTTCCACAAACTTTTTGAAGACCCTTTGTATTAGGATGAGGGAGAGTCATGGGAAATAGAATGTTCCTGTTTCACACTGTGGCTTCCAAAGCTAGAGGTGGTATGCAACCATCTCTGAGGTTTGCCCCATTCCCTCAGGTCCCACATGGGGCACTTACAGAGATCTTTGACACAAGCGTACTGCTGGTTGCTGTAGAGTGGGGAGCTATAGGCCCGGCGGAAACCAGGGGGCTGTAGGATGGGATGGGAGGAAGTATTAGAGGCAGTAGTGCAGGGTCCAGAACCCATGTCTCCCATGAGTGCTCGCCCCTTCTCAGAGCAAGAGAAGGGCTAAGAAGAAGCAGGGAGAAGAAAGGGATGACTTGAGGGGGAGCAGCAAGGGCACAGCTAGCGAGTCCCCCACTTTTCCTTTCTTGCTCCCCAGAGCCTACTCACGATCTTGCCGAAGCATCTCTGCATCTCCACGTAGGGCTGACAATGTTCATGGATGTTGGTTTTGCAGTTCTTACAGCGAAGCCCAAATTTGTTGTTGACTTGGGGGAGGAGAGAACATCTGTGTAAGACCCCGGCTTGCCCTTCTTTGCACCAGAGTTTCCTCTCCCTTTTTGGTTTGGGACTCTATACTCTGAATCTCTTAACAGCCATCTCCCAAGTCAAATCTTGCCACCGGCCACCTGCTACCAATATCACTCTCCTAAACCCTCTCCCGCACTCCCTGCCTCCACCCTCACTTTCTCTGCTTCCCTTCATGACTCACGCACAATCATCCGGGCACAGACATCACAAAACTTTGGCTTCTTGAAGAAATGATCTTTGAATTTGTGGGGCTTATCGTTGACAAGCTTAGGAGGCTCTGGGGGTGGCTCCTCCTCCTCCTCCTCTTCTTCCTCCTCTTCCTCATAGATGTAGTAGATGGGCCCACCCCCAGCTCCCACCGCCTCCCCATTGGCCTGGGGTTCTGGGGGAAGCTCCATCTCCTTTGTCTCTGTAGACCCCTTCCTGAACAACTGCTTCAGCCGTTGCAGCTGAGGGAGGGAGTGAAGGAAACCCAATGTTAACAGGATTGTCCTGGCCTCCTGGAGTAGCTAAGGCTACAGCTAGCCACATTGTTCTTGTTTGGGGCAAGGAATGCAGCCGGGGGTGGGGTGGGTGGGGTCAGGGGAGCCACAGGTGCTGGCTAGTCATCTAACAACACGCAGAGACCAATCAAGCACTTTCCTTCTGGCCGGCAATGGCTTCCCAGCTCCCCCCACACAGCGGTCAATGGCCCAGACTCACCCCACTTTGCCCAGCCTCTGCTGGGGAGGGCTTGGGGGACTCCGGTACCTCCTTTTCTGTCATCCTGCAAGAGGTTGGACTCCATAGGAAATCTAATCCCTGACTACCTTTCTTCTTGTCTTTTCATTCTTGTCTCATGGGGGGTAGGGTGGTCTTTGAAAGGGAGGCTTCAGGAAAAATCTCGCAGAGACCCTATGGTAGGGCTATGAGCAGCAAGATTCCATGGAGGTCCAGAAGAAACTCGGCAGACGTCAGAACCTCCCAGCCAGTGCTATCCTCCCATCCATCCTTCCACTCTGACAGGCAGCCTGCTCAGTCCAGTAGGCTGTGCCTCTACACGCCCTCCCTGCAGGTTTGCTGTGCATCCCTGCGAGCCCACAAGGAGGGATGAGCTGGAGACACTGCTTCTCCCCTCTTTCTGGACTCCTGGGGCCCGCTGCCTACTTCTGTCCCAGCCTGCCTCAGGCCTGCTATTTTAAGTTTTCAGAGTAATATGAGCCTTTCCTTCCCTACTACTCTGTTCCCTCAACCCCACCCCCACCTCCAATCCCAACTCATCCTGGAGTAGAATAATGCCACTCCTAAAAACCCCACTACTTACAGATGAGAGGACACAGAAGCTGAATAGACTACGACTGGGGAAGTTGGGGAGAACAATCCTGGAGCAGGAAAGGGGAGCAAGAGGCAACTTACGTTTGGGGTTCCCTAAAGTCAGGCTGTGGAGGGCAGAGGGAGCCCCTGGGGCCTTGACGGTGGTGCTGGGGGAGGACTGGTTCCTCTTCCTTGGGGGCTAAGCCCCCCCAGTGCCGTCCGTACTCACACCAGCCACTCAGACGGTTATTTGTAGACCTCCTAGCCTCTTGCCTTGGTGTCAGAGCTGAAATGACAGGGCTGGAGGGAAGTGGACAGCTGAGCCACACAGCTGACACAGAGAAATCGGACACGGGAGGTCTGGGCAGGGCTGGACCCTAACTCCACCCCTCCCCCAGCTGCTGTTCCCTGATTCTTCATGTAGCAGGAGCTGAACAGGCCCAGTGCTGGGAGTTTCTGTTCACGCTGTGTGCCCATTTGAGGGGATGCAGATGACTGCAAGTGAGGGAAGATGAATTAGACCCCCAACCCCTCTCCCCAAGGCCCAATCACCCCCAACTCTACCCTCCCCGGAGCTCCTCTAGGAGCCAGGCTTCTCTTCTCTGCAGTTGTCTCCTGGTGGCTCCAAGTCCCTGCGCCCTCCAGCCCCCAGCTTCAGACCTTCAGGCTAGGATGGGCCACTTGACTGTCCTGTCAGCCACCCCACAAGGCTGCCTGACACCGGGCAGCTGCAGGGGCACCTTGCTATCCTGGAATGAGGCGAGGAATACACAGTACTGCTCTACTCCCCCCATTCCACTAAGATCCTGTCCTGAGGGTAAAGGGAATTGTAAGGGTTACTAAAGGACAGGCCGAGACTTCCACCTGAGGGGCTCCAGGGAAGGAGGGGCCAGTAACAAGGAAGAAATACTTGACGCCAGAGACTGTGGCTGCCTTCTGCAGGGAGTTTTTGTCATTTTTAAGTCCATTCTTCCTCAGGAGGGAGCTGTAGACTCTTTTGAAGGGAGGACGGCCAAGTCTCTAAACCACTACGGTTCCCCGGTCCCGTCGCCCACCTCTGATGCCCCAGCACGTGAAGTGAGAGGGCAGAGGCCTGGCTGGCATTCTCATCTCAGGGGGATACAGCCTTCGCCTTCTCTTTGGGCCAGGGCATAATTGAAGGAAGAGATACTCTGAACTACGAAAGAGGGGTTATCATATGCTGCTTTATTTCTTGTTATCTGTAAGAAATAAAGGACTGCGTCGCAGGTGGGGTCAGCCAAGTTCTTGGGGGGAGCCTGGCTAGAGATAGGGCCACCCAGACCCCAGCAATTTTAGGGGTTGCACTTTGCCACATCCACCCACTGCTCTTTATCTCTCCTAGAGGGGTAGGGGAGATTGAAACAGGTGCTGGACCACCCTGTACCCACAGGCTAGCTGTGGGAAGTCCCAAGTACTCCTGGCTCCTCTCTTCTTCCACCACAGATGGCAGGGAACACACATCTGGACACTTCAAGTTCAGCTGGCGTAGCTTTTACTGTTAAAAGCAGCCTCTTCTGTTCCTGCCAGGTAGAACCCAATCCTCTGGCTTTAGGATTCAAGAAAGGTCCAAGTCCTCCACCTCTGAAGGGCTTCTGGAACCTTTGACAGACGGGTACGAGGCCAGTATCTCAACTTGGCTGTGAACATCACTCACCTTCGCCAGTTCAGCCACAGGGCCAACATGAGTCCTGGAATTCAGGGCTAGAAGGACCCTCAGAGGCCACTTTGTCATTGAGCTCTTATTTTACTGATAGGGACACAGAGGTCCAGAGTTGAGGAGGGAGGTGCTGCTCAGTGAATCACAGACCTAGAGACCCAGCCCCCATCAGAACTGTGAGCAGGGAGGAGGATGGCTCCGAGGGAAGAGTGCAGGGAAGTCAAGTGTCAATGCTAGGGGAAGCCACCCACAACAAATTCCTCCAGCAGTGAGGGGCGCTACTCACCCAGGGCCTCCAACCCCACCCACCCCAGGGAGGCAACAGAGAAACAGTGACTGATGTCCAGTGACAGATTTTTTTTTTTAATATTTAAAAACAAAGCCAACCTCCCCTCGAATAATCCCCCCCAAACAAAAACCAGATTAAATAAAATTTACAGTGAATATACCCAGCAAACATCTGTATGTGCAATTAAATACTGCATCTGTCACTGTGGCACAAACCTCAAACAAACAAGATACAAGTGTTCTAGGGGGCGGGGGAGTCCCAAGTTTTAACTCTGCGGGGCTTGGGGATACAAGATGGGAGAAGTTAGAGAACAGGGAAATCAATTTTGTCTGTCTTAATTCTGTTCATATAAATATATTCATAAAGACTCAAAAAGGAAAGGGAGGCTTGTGATGGTAAGGAAACAGGAGAATAGGGAAATGTGGGACCCTCCCAATTCTACCTGACCAAAAAATACGAAGAAGTTAATTTCATGGTGGGAGAAGAGGTAAAAAATGATAGAAGAGTATGGGAAGGAGAGGAGCAGAAGGGCCCACCAGGCAACGAGGAGACCGCGGCGGGGGCGGAAGGAGTTCACGCCGGCACACCTGTTCCCAGCGCTGCCCCCGCCGGCTGCGGCTGCAGCCTCTGTGCGCGTGTGTCAGGATTCCTCTGCCCCTCCACCCTGCCCCACCCCTACTGTGCCGGTTCCTTGCCCTTGGTGTCCATTCATTGGGAGCTGGCTCGCTCCAGGATCCTCAGGTCATAGTTCTTTTTGGCCACTCGTAGTTTGAAGCGACTGACGGAGTTATTCAGGCGAAGGGAGGCGTTCTGGGCAGCCAGGGGGCTGGGGAACACGGCCACGATGGTGTACAGAGCGGCAAGGTCCGAGTGGCGGCCATTCTCGGTGGTCCCACCACTGTCCCCGCTGCCCCCGCCAGGCAGCCCCTGAGCATCCTTGAGCCACTGTATCTTGGCACCAGACATGGCGAGCTGAGTGAATAGTTTGTCTGCTTCGGTGCGAGTGATGCCCTCAGGGAGATCTGTCACCTCCAGGACCCGCCCCAGGACTGGAAGGGGAGAAAAGAGCATACGTGTGAGGTGTAAGGTTGAGGAGGACTGAACAGTAATCAGGCAGAGACACGTCCAGCTGACCAGGTCTACGTAAGACATCCTCTAGAAAGTCTGGCCTTTCTTGCTTAGTCCTATCCTCCCCTCCCTACATCAACCCAACTCCCCACTAGCCAGACTCCGATGCGGGCAATGCAGAGGGAAACAAATGAGCCTTTTGCTTCTCCTAGTCCAAGGAGAAGGGCCTGGAGTCCAAATCCTAGTGTACGGATCCCGGGACCTACGTGGCAGCTTTCTCACAGGGTGTCACTGCTATGAAGGAAATGGCTTTGCTCATGTGCTTCCATCGAGTCAACGGGTCACTGTGAGATGTGCCCCACGTGCCCTCCCGCTCAGAGGCTGGACCACAGGGAGCCTTCCTCCTCGCTCAGGAAGCAGTTTCCCTTCCCTTCCTTGCTCCTGAATTTCAGCAAACTCGGGGTGAACTCCTGAGAGACCCTGTGTGCCTAGCATGGGAGGCTGTAGGAGGAGAGATACTCCTCCATATTCCCCCATCAATTTTCTCCCGAACTGGGGTTAAAGCTACCAATACTGTATGTCCCAGGTTAGGGGCAGGACCACTCCAAGACAACTGTTAGCAAGAGGCTCAGCAGCTCCCGTTATCGAGTTATTCCCAAGTCTTACCACAATCGGTCTTTAAGTATCTGGGATGGCTTGGTAAGAGGGACCAAGGTATTTCACTTCTCCAATGTCTGCCTGCTCCTGAGCACAAAGGGTCCCTCTTCCACTGCCCATGCTAACTACACTGGCTTTCCCCATCATCCTGGGATAGTGATGAGGGCTGATGGGATGGGCACCTTCTTCTGGGATTCAGCATCCTGCTACTCACCAACGTCTGTGGTCCCCAGGTCAGTGGAGGCAGATTTGAGTGCTTGTCTCTTGCCTCGGTTTCCATGCTTCAATCCACTTTGTCCCTTCAACATTCAAAAGTTAATTCTCATTCCAAGCAAACAACATTGACTGCCTTGCGTCCCAAGGTCTGTCCGAGAGACTGCGAAGTAACTTCCCACCCAGAGGGCACCAACCCAACAGCCAGCCAGACTGGCGAGGGGGTGGCCACTGGGAAACAAAGAGCCCCTGCTTCTTGATGCGCTGGGAGTGGGGAGAGAGTCAGGGGTGGGGCAAAGCTTCTACTGCCTTGTCCATTCTGTGTTGTCTCCTTTGTCCACCCAGCTGGTTGAAGTAGTGGCTCAGAGACAGGGGCCTGGGTGAGAAAGGGGGTTCTGGTAGCCTTACCTGGTGCACCGTGTAAGTCGACTGGCCATGGAGCAAGGGAGGGCAGATGGACAGATTGTACTGTAATGGCTGGCCCAAGAGAGAGTAGCGCCCATCACCTAGGGATTAAGAGCAGGCGGTTTTCTGGGAGCTTGAGCCTCCTGCTGTGACCTTATGAGACTTCAGGGAGCTTTGGAGATGGAGAGCAATCATGCAGGATACTCTTATCTTTTCCGTGAGGGGAGTACCCAAGTGACTGACTTCAGAGTTGTCTGTCTTCCTAAACCTGATGGCTTAGCTGTACCTTACAGTTAAATGGAGCTTCTTGGTCCCCTCACCCTTGAAGAAGGGCTCTTTCCATTATAGACAGAAGGCCCTATGGAAATGACCAAGGAAGAAGTCTATAGACCCTTGTGTCTTTTATCTTTTATGCACATCCCCCAATCCCCAGGCTCGGGCTTCAGTTCAAGTTTGATTCAGGAAAATGGCAACACAGTGCACTGGACAAGAACACAGACGGGGAGTCAGCCTGCCTAGGTTAAGATCCTGGCTCTGTCTCCAGAAATGTGATTCTGGGTTTGTTTTTCTCACAATAGTGTCCTGGGGAAGGTGAAATGAGTGCAAGACATGTAAAGTACTAATAGCAACGGCACACTGTGTTACACTGGATTGATAAAGATCACATTTCAGAACACTCTGAAGTTCAACTATATTCTCATCTTATTTTTATATTGTTAATCACAGCCCAAGCAGAAAGCAGCTAAGATTAAATGAGCTGTTCAATATCACAAAGCTAATGTGTAGAGAAACTAGAATTTGAATCCGAGTCTTTGAACTCAAATCTAGTGTTCCTTCTTCTGAAACTATACTCATTTTACAAAGCTCCACATTTCCAGTCCTCACATTCAGTACTGATGTTAGGTTAAACTCCTTGGCCTCCCTGTTCTTTCACATGACTTGGGGATAAGTACTAAGTTTGTAAAGCAGGGCTGGAATAAGGTGAACTATGGGCTGCACTAGACGGGCAGGTGTCTTTGCCCTAAAGCAGGTGTTAAGGAAAAGTTGGTTCCCAGAATTGGATTGGCTGGCCTGGTTCCCTGCCTGTTGCTACCCTCTCCATCTCTACACTTGGGAGTGGGATATGAAGGGTAAATTCCACGGCAGCCAGCCCTAAATGAGCCCCCTACCCTGTGCAGGACCTGCAGACCGGGGGAACTGTGTGAGGACAGGCAGAGGACTGAGCCCTGTGCAGACGCTGCTGAGGCTGGTGACAGGCGAGGGAGCTGGAGACTGGGTGGGAGAGGTGACCGGGCTGCTGCTCAGTTGTGTGCTGGCCTGTGGAAGAGAGAAGCGCAATGCACATGAACGTCAGTATCACCCTCTGCATGTTTCTATGGCTTGGCTTAAACTTCACCTCTCTCAGGAAAGAAGCTACTCTTGCTGAACTCTGTCAAAGTCAGATCACTCCTTCAAACTGCCCACCCAGTGGTTAATTAGTTGGTTTTATTATTACTATTATTATTTTAAGATTTATTTATTTATTTAAGAGGTAGAGTTATAGACAGAGAGAGGGAGAAACAGAGGGAAAGGTCTTCCATCCACTGGTTCACACTGCAATGGCTGGAGCTGAGCTGATCCAAAGCCTACATCCAGGAGCCTCTTCCAGGTATCCCACGTGGGTGCAGAGGCCCAAGCATTTGGGCCATCCTATCCTCCCTTGCTTTCCCAGGCCACAGCAGAGAGCTGGATCAGAAGAGGGGCAGCTGGGACTGGAACTGATGCTCCTATGGGATTCTGGTGCCACAGGCAGAGGCTTAGCCCACTGTGCCACAGTGCTGGTCCCTGGTGTCATTATTTTTTAAAAGATTTATTTATTAGGGGGGAGAGAGAGAGAGAGAGAGACAGACAGACAGACAGACACCTTCCATCTGCTGGTTTATTCCCCAAATGGCCGCCACAGCCAAGCCTGGGCCAGGCCAAAGCCAGGAATCTGTAATTCCACTCATGTCTCCACGTGGGTGGCAGGGACCCAAGCACTTGGGCCATCTTCCATTGCTTTCCCAGTTGCCTTAGCAGTGAGATGGATCAGAAGTGGAGCAGCCAGGACTTGAACCGGCGCTCATCCAGATGCTGGCATCGGAACTGGCAGCTTAACCTGCTGCACCACAATGCCAGCCCCTTATTTCCCACTTTGACATACCATTTTAGGCTTTCTCCAAGTACTTTCAATAGTGTGTTCATCTGCCACCTTAGATATGAAGTTCCTTAAAACAGGATGCTCTCCTCGGTTTCTTTGTTTCTTCCCCCAAAATACTCATGTAAAAGAAGCTGTACATTCAATGACAAAAGCTGTCCCCTGGGAATAATCCAGTCACCTCATTGCCAAGGCAAGGCTGGGTTGTGGGACTCACCTGGGGGCTACTGTCAGGATTGTACAGGTCTCCAGGCTTCTGACCGCGCTGGTCCATGCTATAATATTTACAGTGATTCCACTGGACCATGGATGGGTTCTGAGGGGCCTGGGGTCCATTAGGGACATTCAGCTGCATGACCACCACACCAGGTCCAGAAGGTGACACTCCTGAGTGGCAGGGAGAAAGCAGTTGGTGGTGAATTCAAACTGTATTTTTGGTGTTCCAGTTAGCCTTAGGTGGAAAAACCAGTAAGCAAATCCATCCTCTAGCTTCAGCACAATTCTAACTGTGTCCTGCCAGGAATCCAAGATGGTTGCTGACTTGGCATCTGACTCTCTCTCCCCAAAACTGTAGAAGTTTGAGCGAAAGGGAAAGGAGCCCCCAATGCCAATGCTCTCTTGGCCTTCACCTGGTGAGGGGCAGTCTGATAGGCTTGGCAGAAAACAACTCCACTTGGTCAAAGCTAGGTATTACGAAACATCCAGGTCAGGTTGCACAAATGCCTGGGCAGGGTACAGGTCCCAGTCCGGGGTGTGGGCCAGAGCTCCAGACACGTGCAAGCTTTTCTGGTTGTCCTGGAGAGGATAAATGCACATAGCTTCCCTATGTATCTTACCAGGGAGATACTTCTGGGCTGAAGAGGTAGGAAACATTTTAGCAGAGGGCATGGACACTTGCGTCACTTATGTCAGGTAATGACAGATGACTCAAGATGTTATTAGGGGAGGTAGCAGGAAGTAAAGTAGGTATATTCAGCAAACACTTAATGAACATTTACTACGTACAACAAACAAGCCTGGTCTCTGCCCTCAGAGATAGCACACTCTACTTACTATGGGGTTATCCACTAGAAGTAATTGGTATCTGAGCCTAAAGCTCATTCTGGGGAGAGGCTTGGACTTGATCCTGAGGGTGCAGGGAGTAGGACTTGTGCTTCAGAGAGCTGCTCCAAGAGTTCAGATGTAGGGCAGTTGAAGGGAGGGAGAGACTAGTCACAGAAAGACCATTTAGGATGCTCTGGAAACTCAGTAAGGAAGTTCTGAATGAGGGCAACGCCAGCAGGAACAGAGTGGGCGCGTAGAGCCTCTGAGGGTTACACCAACAGGTTTAGGTGACTGACTGGATACGACCCTGAGATTCTAGCCCCGGCAACTACGGAGGTCTCGTCCAGTCCCAGGGTCGGGCAGTCAGATGGACAGTCCCTGCTGGGAGGGTGGGCGGGAGCTCTGCTTCCCCACAGGGCACTATTCAGCATGAGGGCTTGCTCTTGACCTCCCAGGCTCTTTTGTTGAGGCTGCCTGTGTGTGCAGTAGTGGAGAAATGGGAGCTGGGGTTGCCTGCTGCAGTGCTGCTGTTGTCACGGTGCGACGCTCTGGGGCTGCCACTGCTGCCACCATCACACTTCTCCTGTACCGGGAAATGGTGCAGCCTTGGCCCTGGGCATCAGCCGTGCTGGAAAGTGAGTGTGACTGCTTTCCTGAGGTAGTACCCGTCAAAGGAGAGGAAAAGAAATGGCAGGAGGTCTGAGAGAGCAGCTCAGGAGAGACAGCATCAGTTATATCCTATCCCCTAGAGAGTCCGTGCCCCTACCCTCCAGGGTTTAGTCAGTCACAGAACACACACATTCAGAACAACAGCTTACACTACCCCTTCCCCTCCAAGGGCACAGGGGACTCGTTCAGTATGGCTGCACGGCTGTGCAATGTCATACACTCACCAACTCCCCTGACTGGAGTGGCTCTGGGCATTCTATTTCCCCATCCTAAGAGCTCCACCCATTCCAACACTGTCTACCAACAAAACTGCAATTGGCTTTACTGAAACACCCCAGTGCTACCTGAGGGGCCAACGCAAAAAAAAAATAATCAAGTCTACAGCTTTTCTAGAAGGCAGCTCATAATCTGAGCCTGATGCCCTGGGCCAGGAAAGGAGGGGGAAGTGGGAGTGTGTGTGTGGGTGAGCATAAATAAGCAAGGTGGTGGATGCTCTAACTCCAACATGTAGCCATAAGGAGCAATTAAGGGGCTTGAGGACAACACCTTCCTATTATTTCTCTGATCCCAACAAAAACAAAGCCAGGGCTCTTAGCGCAGCCCATTCCAAGCTCCTCCCTACACTTGGTCCTCCCCCGCTGGCCTGGAGCATTGTTCTTTCACTCAGCTGAGGACACAGCACTACTTGCTCCTTGGCTGATGAGCTGATTTTTATGCTTCTCTTCCTCAAGCCAAAAGCAGGTGGCATCCGTTAGCAGCAGAACTGTCGCTACTTCTTAATGGACATGGCAATAAAAAAAAACCACTGCCCGGTGACAGCACTTCCATATAATCAGGTTGGGGGAAGGAGCTTGGTTGAGAGCAGGTGGGAAGGGGGAGAAAGGGGTTGAATAAGGAAATCAATTTCAGCCTGAAAGCTCTGAAAGGAGAGGGGACGTGTGAATGGCTTTTTAAGTGGCATCATTAAACCTGGGCAGAAAGGTCGATTGGGCAGAGCAAATCGCATAAATACAAACAGATGACATTTATGTCTGGCACAACTGTTTGCTGTTTAGATCTTTTTTTTTAATCACTGAGGTAGAAGACTGACAAGTCTTCTTCCTTACCACAAGGGACCAAATATATGGAAAGGAATGTCCAGAGGAATAAAATCCATAGCCACCTTTCCCAAATTCCAGGACAAAAACCAATCATACTTTGGTCCTTTGATAGGGGCGAGGGGTATCTTCAGGAAGCGGGAGAGAAAATAATAGTTTCAGCTTTGGAAACTTCCCCTCAGCTCAACAATGAGCCGGTAAGAACGTGAGAGGCTATTTCTGTTGTCTCTCCCTCCGTTTCCACTGCTGTGTCACTGGGAGCTGGGAGCCTGTGTACAGGTGTCACTGCCATTCCATCTGTGTACATCTTCCCCAGACAAGCAGCTCTGTGGAAACCCCCAGGGACCTGCAAGCCATCATTTTAGTGGGAAGAAGTGTTTCCTGGGGTTACAGCTATGTCTAATATTATAGTAGAGGAATTAAGATCCAGGCCTGGGGGTGGCCTGGGCAACTACAAAAATGTATTAATAAACCAGAACAGTTGTTCCAGAAACAGCCAATCCTAATCCCTGCCTTTATTTTTGGAAAAGTGACCATGTTGCTACATGAGAGGAGGCCAGGTGACTGTCCTCTGAAAGTGACAGAGTGGCCCTCACGGGCTATGTCTGCTGCCTCTCTGCCCACGAAGGGTAAACTGGAGAGGGAGACAAGAGAAGCAAGTGCTCCTCTTCTCCCCCTTCTCCTCTGGTTTCCCTGAGCAGGGGCTCAAGACTTCTACAAGAAACTCTTTGGGGAATATGGTTTCTTAGATCATGTGGGTAGAGCAGAGGGTCCTATCATCTGGGAAAAGTATGTGGGGCCTGTTAGAAGCCTAGGCTCGACTGGGGTAGCCAGGAAGAAAGGAGACACAGCTGAGAAAATTTCAGAGCAGCAAGTGAAACAAATGATGAAGAGCATGTCCCTATTTCCTTTGATGTGGGAAGCTTAGGTTATCTCTTTCTTCCAGCACCTCCAGTGTTGTCAATTTTCAGAACAACAGTTGTTTCAGTTTACTTAACCCAGAACCAGGATGAGTAGGGAATGAAAACTTCTTTTCACGTGGTTTGATTTTGATTCCAAAACCCGATATTTGAAGATTAACAGATATAAGCAGAGCCCAAGAGATATACTGACATACAATACAGGATACACACAAAAATGCACACACAAGCATATCACACGCACACTCACACACACACTTATTTAATGAACTGGAGAGAAAATGCCCTGCGGTACCAAGCACCACCACAGGCTACAGTAGTTCTTGGAGCTGGCTTCTGTAATTTCCATACCCCACTGGGAATTTCAAGGCCAAGTGCCCCTGGCGGACACTAGCAGAAACAACTAGAGAGACCACTGATTCAATAGAGGGTCAGAACTGATGAATGTAAAATCTCAGCCTATGGAAGATCCTTGTTTAGCCTGATAAAGGTAGACGTTCCTCCTTAAAGGTAGGAACTAATCATATCTTATCAGCAAGATTAATTCTGGAATCCCCTCCATAGCATCTAACACACAGTGAGAGTGCCAAAAATCTTAAGTGAAAAATATTCCACTTCTAAATAGGGAAAACTGGCAAAGTGCCTTCCTTTCACCAGAAGAGGGCACTCTGACATTCCCACAACAAAGTGGAATGGGGCTGGTTGGAGGCTAGGTTAACATTTCCTCCCCTCCAGAACCCCTGAAGTTTCTTTTTCTTTTCTTATAAAAGATTTATTTAATTTGAAAAGCAGAGTAAAAGAGACAAGGAGACACACAGACACACAGAAAGATCTTCCATCCGCTGGTTCACCCCCAAAATGGCTGCAATGGTCAGAGCTAGGCCAGACCGAAGCCAGGAGCCAGAAGGTTCTTTCAGGTTTCCCACATGGGTGCAGGGGTCCAAGCACTTGGGCCATCTTCTGCTGCTTTCCCAGGCACATTAGCAGGGAACCGGATCAAGTCCCGCCTGGAGCAGCCGGGACTTGAACCAGCGCCTATATGGGATGCCGGTGTTGCACTCGCTATGCCACAGCGCAGGCCTTGCCCTAACGTTTTTCTGACTGCAGTGCAATATTGTGTCAGGGGCAGGTAAAATGGCATCAAGCAAGGGCAGCTATGCCTGCTGTGCTGGAGGAGTTCTGGGCAGAGGCAGACAGCGAGAGGTTGCGTGGCATCAACCTATTCACCGGGAAAAGCGGGCCCTCTGAAGAGGGCTTTTAGCTGTTTAACATGATGTCCTTTATTTCTCAATGGCAAGAAAGGAACACAGTACAAAAGCCTGTTGAAAATGCGTTACTGAGGATTCAGAATGTCCAAAGACTCAAGTTTCAGGACTGTGACTTTGGGCAAGTCATATAATTTTATTAAATCTTAAATTCCCTCCTCTCAAAGTTGTGATGAGAATTAAAATGTCAATATGTATATAAGCACACACTAAAAACTGTTGAACAAACCTATGACTTAAAAAGCATTTTGTCAACTTCTCTGACACAGCCAACAGAAAGAAAATCTGTCTATAGGAAGAATGAATGCAGAAAACAGATGCAAGTATTTCATAACTTAAAGGCATGTGAGTGCAATGCTGGATTTAGAAAAAGAAAAGGACAAGAAAACACGGAACTCAACCAAAGAAGTGGCTTCCCAGGGACAGGACACCCAACCTTACCTCTTGAGAGGTCGACTTCAGGACCCCTGGGAAACAGCAGCCAGGACTTTATGATGGGACACAGTAGGGACAGAACCGTCTTTGAGCTCTTTCTGTCCTTTCCACTCTCAATACAAACCCTTCAGCAGTGTTTGCTCCTGCCAGCACCCCAGACCCTGCCCCTTTGCCCTCTTACCTGAGTACTGCTGTGGCATCTGTGGTGGGCTGCAGGGAGAGGGAGACGGAGGCATCTGGTACTGCTCAGACCCTGGAGGGTGCAGAAACCCCACAGAAGGGCTGGGGAGATGGAGGAGAGAGGAGTGGTGAAGCAGTAGAGGGAGGAGCACAGCTCCCGGCAAACAGCTGCTGCTGCCTGGGCCTCCCCCATGGGAAGCAGAGGCAGCTCCAAGCCATTCCCAGATCAATTTGCCATGCAATTTCTAAAATCACTCATCAGTTCAAAGTTAATTATATATATTTGTACTTGATCATCTTTCAATTAGGAAACTGCTAATCAGTGCTACAGATGAAATGTTAGTGACACATGCTCTTCCCCACAGCGTGCAAACACCAGACACATATATGTGTGCACACACATGTAAATACACACAGAAACAGACACACCGACACACAGAGTGCCAGAAACATGGTGCCACAGAGATGGGTATAAAAGAACTAAGAAGATTTATGACTTTGGATACACATATAATGCAAAACACAGAAGATTCACAGAGAAACAGGAGGAACAAAAATCCCACAAGATGCCAACAACATGGAGACGTACACATAAAAAGAGAGGAACATACATACTGGGAAAAAGACACATACATCCTGGATTTGGGTTCTAGCTCCAGTTCTCCTAACTAGGTGTGTGACTTTGAGTAAGTTTCTTTCTCTTCCTTTTGATTTTTGTAAAACTTTTTTATTTCTTTGAAACAGAATGACAGGACAGAGCGAGCAAGAGACAGTGCTATCTTCCACCCTTTGGCTCACTCCTCAAATGCCCCTACCAGCTGGGACTGGGCCAGGCTGAAGCCAGGAGCTGGGAACTGCACCTGGATCTCCCCACGGTGGCAGGAACCCACATACTCAGGTCATCCTCCCCCACCTCGCAGATGCATTAACAGGAAGCTGGAATTAGAAGCAGAGGCGGAACTTGATCCTAGACATTCCAAGACTGGATGTGGGCGTCCCAACCTGAGGCACCACAACGCCTGCCCCTGGGTAAGTTTCTTAACATTCCTAGCTGAAATTTCTTTATTTAAAAAACAAGGGAAGGGGCTGGTGTTTTGGAGTAGCGGGTTAAGCCGCCGCCTGTAACACTCGCATACCATATCGGAGTGCTGATTTGAGTCTGCTCTGGATCCAGCTTCCTGCTAATTATATGCTGAGAAGGCAGTGGAAGATGGCCCAAGTATTTGGGCCCCTGCCACCCACATGGGAGACCAGGATGGAGTTTCTGGCTCCTGGCTTTGGCCTGACCCAGCCCTGGCCATTGTGGGCACTCGGGGAGTAAATCAACAGATGGAAGATCTCTCCCATCTCTCTCAGTTGCTCTGATTCTCAAATAAATAAATAAATAAATAAATCTTAAGAGAGAGCGAGAGATGAAACAAAGGGAATTAACTGGATTTTTCTAATTAGCTATGACCTATACCCAGCTCACTCACTCTCTATATAAACGGATATACAGAAACAGACACACAGTTTCACCAATAGATATAGATGTTCACAGTGAACTTTACATATATCCAGATTGCTTCTCTTGATGATAAGCAGTCTCTATCCCATAGCTCTAGTCCCACTGATGGGAAAAAATGGGGACCACTCTAAAGCGTCTGTCTCTCAAAAAGGATTTTTTTCCTGCAGATAAGCTTTTATGCAAATGTGAAATCAATGTGAAGAAAAGGAGAATGAACTCCCTCATATTCTATCTGCAGGGGGTACCACTGAGATCTTTACCCCTGTCTGTCTGAGGCCAGTGGAGACAAAACCATGGAGCACAGTTGCTGAAGGTCTACGGGAGGCACCCTGGCTCTGCGGTCCTCACCTCGTACCGTTCTGCTGAGCTGGTGGAATCATGCTGTAGTACACCGGTACACCCCCTGCTGGGAGGCCGCCTTGCACAGACTGACTCGCAGGGACCAGCATAGGTTGCTGGAAAGGTGGCTGGACCACATTTTGTGAGTCATTACCCACTGGGACCTGGGTGGAGAAGAGAATGACTACTCACACTCCCATAGAGCTCATTCAGAGCACAGCCTAGCATCACGAGACCAGGGCACTACAACTTTCATCCCTGCTTAGAGCTTCATCCTGTTCTTCCCATCTGCCTAAAGGAAATGCTAACAGAGCTACCTCCACTTTCCTCTCCCTGGACATCCGACACAGGGAAAGGGGCCTGACTTCTAAAGGAAATCAGGATATATAAGCAACAACCATTTACAAACTTTTCTCAGGCTCTCTAGGCTTTCTCTCAGAAGAAAAATAAAAAACCTAACAATTCTAGGAGGAAATGGACACTATTTTAGCATTGGAGTTTTAAGTCTGGATGATCCCAGGAGGCTGTCTGTTCCCTCATCCCAAGAGTTGGTGATATTTCCCAAAGCAGAAGGCACCCACTTGGTAAGAAGGCAGTGGAGTGTACTGAACCACTAGGCCTTGCATCTGGCCCCCCATGCTGCTCCTCTGGTTGCTGAGTAGGGCCTGGTTTTGGGGCTGCTGGACCCCAATCATGCCTTGGTAAGCCGCCTGCTGCTGGTTAGGCATCATAGGCTGTAAACCTAGGGACGGGCAAGACAGAGACAACATTAGTATGAAAGTGGAGAAGGCATCCCTCTCTTCCTTCCATCCTATTTTACCTTTCCTTTTCTTGTGTCCCCCTCCTTAGGACTCCAATCATTCATGCCTTTTTTTTTTTTTTTTAATAGGAAGGTTATTCTTCCCTCTTTCCCATTCTCTGCCTTCTCTTTACTCACTGCCTTTTTATGCCAGAAGTTTTCCTTACCAGGCTGCTGGGATGGCTGAGGCAGCTGCTGACCACGCTGGGGGCTGTAGGCCACCGGGTGAGAGAGAGGTCGATATTGCTGGTTCGAGTTAGGATACTGTCCAGGGGGGTAGTAAGAAACCTGGATCTGTGGTAGAAGAAAACAGGTAGGTGAGAGGTTTTTCAACTTCAGCTCCAACATCTGCAAATTACTAAATGTGTGAGTTGATGGCTAGAAATCTACAAATGGAGATATTTTATGGTATGATTAGTATACAAGTTTACAATAAAACAGGAAGCCTTGTGCTACACAGAAAGAAGACTTTCTGTCTGGAACACAACTCCCCGGCACAAAGCAGGGAGGGGCGTCCACTTTGAGCTACTTCAACTAGAGGAAGGCAGGAGGATCATAAAGCTGCTCACCTGCTGAGGGGGCTGCATGTAGCCCTGGGGCGGCAGGACTTGCTGAGTAGGTGGTACATGGCTAGAAGTGGAATAGTTGGAAGTGGGGAGGGGCTGTCCTGTGGAAGCCATGATGAAGCTAGTCTGCTGGGGGTGCTGGGAGAGAAGTGGAGGCTGGAACAGAGCTGAAGAGGGCTCAGCTGCTTCAGTAGAACCTTGGCGGCTGAGGCTCATTTGTCCAAAGGGGTTGCTGAGGTCATCTGCCTGTGGAGAGAGAGGAAGGCTCAAGGATGAAGTTGTATCAAGCTTCATGTTTTTGGCTTCAACACAGAAAGACTGACAGACATAGCAATGCTCTCTACAGCCTTCTTTACACCAAATTGGGACAGTCCTGCCTCTGTTTTGAGAGGTGTGTTTTAGCCCTAAGCCTCTGTCATGTGGTGTTTTTAACTGCTATGACTTGAACAGCTGTTTGAAATCCAAATCCAGAGCCAGTCTCCCTAACACATATGAGGTAAAAATGGCCACTCTGATAATCATTATCAGGGTTAGTCCCAGGAAAATGGGGAGCTATGACCCAACTTCTATGTATAGAAAAACAACAGGACAAACTAGTAGGTCTTTCTATTCCCTGTCTCCTTCATGCCTCCAACCATAAAAAGGGCCGTAAATCCTGCTTTTAAAAAAAAGGACTTGGATGACACCTTGAATAGACCCAGAGAGGCAGGGCCTGGGTTCCTCCACAGCTCTGTCCACGTGGTGGAAGGACTGGAGGGCACCCTCTCCTGCTGCTTCCCTCCTCACTCCTTCTCAAGGTCATTTCCACTTTTGTTCTTGACATTAGCCTAGAGTTCTCCTGCCCTTCAGAAACCACTTCCAATTCTCACCTCCGGAAGGAGGCCAGGGTGAGCAGCTGAGCTGGAGGGGGAGAGTGATTACCTTTTCTTCCAGCCTCTTCCCTAAGCAGCAAGGGCGACAGTGCTCCACTTCTCACTTGCATGGGGACAGTTAGAATTTGTCAGCTTCCTCTTTCCTTTTGCTCCCTGATCAGGGACACACACACACACATACACACACGCACATGCACATGCACAAATTCTTTTACAAAACAAACTAGTAGAAACCAGAAGATAATGCTTTCCTGTAGTTTCACAGAATTTTCAGGAATTTGATCCTCAGGTTAGTTGTTTTGCCACTTTATTGGTCAGGAACAGATAACAAAAAAACTAGATTGCAGATTATTTTGAGGTCCCTATTCCAGGACTTTTCAGAATGCAGACAAGAGGTAGGAGGAAAGAGGAGATGTTTGTGAAAAAGCAGAGAGATCATTCATACAAAGCAAAGTCACCAAGGCTTCGACAACCATGATGGGAGTTACCAATTACATGGCAAATCCTATCTCCAAAGGTTGCATAATCAGGGTACAAACAATTTAATCATGTGCTATACAGGGAAAAGGGATCTTTAAAATACAAATGACATGGTAAGACAGGTAAGGTTTTAAGGTTTTACCAGTGGTAGTACCACAGGAGTCTGTAGTTGTGCTTTTATCTTTAAAGGAAATTACAGGCAATCCTTCTGTATTTAAAAAATAAAACAAACCAAACATAAAAACCCTGGTGTCCTGGCTGGCACCAAGGCTCCCTTGGCTAATCCTCTGCCTGCGGCGCCAGCACACCGGGTTCTAGTCCTGGTTGGAGCGCCGGATTCTGTCCCGGTTGCCCCTCTTCCAGGCCAGCTCTCTGCTGTGGCCCGGGAGTGCAGTGGAGGATGGCCCAGGTGCTTGGGCCCTGCACCCGCATGGCAGACCAGGAGGAAGCATCTAGCTCCAGGCTTCAGATCGGCGCAGCGCACCAGCTGCAGCGCGCCAGCCATAGTGGCCATTTGGGGGGTGAACCAACAGAAAAGGAAGACCTTTCTCTTTGTCTCTCTCTCTGTAACTCTGCCTGTCCAAAAAAAAAAAAAAAAATCACAAAACCCAAAAAACTGGCGTCCTCAGACACGTCCAGGGAGCAAATCAGATGAAGGATGTTCTTGGTGGAAAGATGAAGAGACGAGGTTAGACCAACACCCGATTCCATTCCCCTCCTGAAATTCAGGAGAACTCGGTATTCCTGTGTCTTACACAGACACATCTTTTGATGTGCTGTGATGAGGTCATTACAATAGGGTATGGTTCAGCCTGGTCTAGTCCCTCAAGAAGCAGCAACTTTCAGTATGGCCCTCCAAAAGCACAACACGCGTGCAAGGCCATCACAGCTTGATCCAGACACACCCACAGATACAGGCCACACATGGACAAGACGAAAAGGGGGAATGGAGTTTATACCATGTTGTACTGCTGGGGCGGAGAGACTGGCAGAAGGACTTGGGGACAGGAGCTTGGAGAGAACTGAACAGGCTGCGGAGAGGGCTGCAGAGCCGGGACTGGCTGTGGACAGCAGAGGCATGTGGAAAGGGAAGAGAAAAGGAAGGTACAAGGAGAGGCAGGGGAGTGGGGAGGGAGGGAAAGGGAAAGAACAACAAAGTTAATCATAAAAGAAATTCCACGTGAAGAGCAAGGCTGCTGAGCTGACTGGCAAGCAAGCCCAAGACGGCTTGTGGCTTTCCCATCTCTTTGACAAATAGGCAACGTCTCCTATGAGCAGAGAGCGTCTGTACTCCCCGCCCCATTAGCCATTCACAACTCTGCAGCTGTTGTGAGCAATCTGAGGACTCTTAGGGCCAGGGCCCGCTGTCTGATTCAAACAAAGCTTTTTCCTAAAGCATTTTCTTTGAACACACGCTGCCTGGGGAGCTGGATCATAACCCTCCTTGAATGCCCACTTGAGAATGCATTGCTCTCTGCACCACTGTACTGCCTCTGCAGGAGGGGTCACCCAAGGTCTGGCTCAGCTGTGCTCCTGATTTCACACCGCGGCTCTCCTGGAGCAAGTGCTCATTCCCCGGGACTGTCTCCCTCCCGAGGGCAGAGCTGGAAAATACATCCAGTTCACGCTTGGCCGCTTCAGGCTACTCCTTCCTGCTCCTTGATGGCTCAGTGCTCCTCCAGGCTGTGAGGCCAGTATGAAAAGTGCCCCCACAAGCACACAGGGAGAATGTAGGAATAAAATAGAAACAGCCTCGCTTTCATGTGTGTCCCTTTGCTCCCTCTTCTCTAGCCTCAAGCCGGAGGATTTATTAGGAACATGGAGTGTCCTAAACCAACTAATGGGTAGTTCTCTTTCTCTCCCTTCTCCCCCTTCCGCCCTTTTGATCTCCCCTCCCCATCAGTTCTCCAGTCACAGCCCCTGGTAACAGGAGGGATGGGAGGACAGTTGAAGGGGTCGGGGATGGGGACCAAAAACATTATCTCAAAACATGCATTCTCTCATTACAGCCTTGCAAAAATCCTACTGGGAGATCTAACTTGTATTAGCAATTAAGAAAGTAAGGCTCAGACAAATTAAATCATTCAACTAGGCTCACACACCTGAAGTGACCAAGCTGGGATGAGCCTGGTTCTGCCTGACATGTGTTCTTTCTACTGCATTCTAGCACTGGGGAAGAGGGAAAGAAGTCCCAGAAGCTATCCACATCCCACCCCCAGGCTCCTCCTCCACATGTCGAGCATCGCAGGGCAGCAACAACCTCTCCCACCTCGCATCCCTGAGGAGGCTCTTTCACGATGGTTTGGGAGACTGGGGGTACAGGAAGTAGAAGACTCAGCAGAGGACTTGATATCTGGATTATATAAGTCACTTGGCTAAGAAAAGTTTATTGAGAATTCATGGTAAGATGTGAAGAGACACTGTGGTAGCTGAAGAATGAACTCAGCTCTACTGTGCACCCATCTGCCTTAAGCCAATGGTGTTCCAACTGTCACTGCCTGCCAGGTGGCTCGGCGTTGGCTACTAACGCTGGTGGCCATTTTGTACCCATTTTCTATCATCCTAATCTTTGTTCTCTTGTGAGAGATTGATCAGGTTCAGGCCTTACACCAGGGTGAGGGTTAGAGGGAGGGGAGAGAGATTAAATGAATTCACTGATAAGTTAGTTGGACAATTGAATTATTATTATTGACTTGGCCCAGAGACAGATGTAGTAGTCATCAAATGCTTTGATAACCACTTAAAGACTTACCACATTGCCTTTCAGAAAAATTTATTATTTTTTTCTATGAGACTTCTTTGATATAGTTTTATGAAGGACTCTGTGGACGTGTTCCTGGTTCCCAGATTTTTTTCCCAAGATTTATTTTTATGTATTTCAAAGGCAGAGTTACAGAGAGAAAGATATATATTGTTTTTGGGTTTTATTTTAGTTTTTCTTCTCCCTTCCTCCCTCCCTCCCTGTCTCTCTCTCAGGCAGATGGACAGTTCCCATCCACTGGTTCACTCCCCAGATATCCACAGTAGAGGGGGAGGGGGAGGGGGAGGGAACTCCTATCACTGGTTCACTCCCCAAATGGCTGCAAGAGCTGGGGCTGAGCCAGGCCAAAGACAGGAGCTAAGAGCTTTATTCAGGTCTCCCATGTGATACAGTGATCAGAAGTGAAACAGGGGCCGGTGCTGTGGTGTAGCGGGTAAAGCCACTGCCTGCGGTGCCAGCATCCCATATGGGCCCCAGTTCAAGTCCCGGCTGTTCCACTTCCGATCCAGCTCTTTGCTATGGTCTGGGAAAGCAGTGGAGGATGGCCCAAGTCCTTGGGCCCCTGCACCTGTGTGGGAGACCTGGAAGAGGCTTCTGGCTCCTGGCTTCGGATCGGCTCAGCTCTGGCTGTTGTGGCTATCTGGGGAGTGAACCAGCGGATGGAAGATATTTCTCTCTCTGCCTCTCCTTCTCTCTGTGTGTGACTCTGACTTTCAAATAAATAAATAAATAAATCTTTGATAGAAAAAAAAAAAAAGAAGTGAAACAGCTAGGACTCAAATCAGAACCCATATGGGATGCTGGCATAGCAGGTAGTGGCTTGACCCATTGCACCACAACACTGGCCCCTCCTAGTTCCCAGCTTTGGCCAGGCCCAATTCCAATCACTGTGGACATTTGGGGAGTAAACCAGTAGGTGGGAGCTGTCTGTCTGCCTGAGAGAGAGAGAAGGAGAGGGAGGGAGAAGAAAAACTAAACTAAAACCCCACAACAACACTGCCTATGTTCCTCACACTGTGAATTCTAAATAAAGATTGGAGAGAGAACACATGATACTTCTCTTTTAGTCTCTCCTAACTAGGAAAGGGCAGTGGTAAAGGTAGGGGTCTCAGTGCTGTGTTTTAGTTATTCTGCTGCTACCCTTAGCTATAATTTTCTTCTTTCAGAGCTCAAATTCCAAAGCCAGGGAACCTTTGAGAAGCCATGGGGAAAGACTGACCCTGAGGGATACGGCTGCCACCTACTGGTGAGTTCTGGGCTCGAACACTGGTTCTTGGATGCCCGACACCAGCAGAGGGGCTCAGAGAGCTTCTTTTTAAGAGGCCTACTCCAGGGGCCTGCATTATGGTGTAGTGGGTAAAGCCACAACCTGTGATGCTGGCATCCCATATGGGAATGTGTTTGGGCCCCTGCCACTACTGTGGCCATACTGAGAGTGAACCTGTGGATGGAAGATCCCTCTCTTTCCCTCTCTCTGTAACTCTTTCAAATAAATCTTAAAAAAAAAATTGTCTACTCCATTTTAAATAGTAAATTAGGCAAAAGGCCTTTTGGGCCTCAATCTAACCCCCTGAATTCCACATGCTTCAGTGACATATGATATGGAGGCTTTCCCAGAAGGAAAGGAGATAGTTCTGCCAGCATTGTCCTTAGGCATGGAGCTAAGAATGACTATTCTTTCTCAGTTTTTCTTTGGAAGGAAATTAAGCACAGTAGGGTAAGTGTGGTCACATTCTTGCACTGTTCTGTGCCACTGGAGAGTGGAGCATTAATTATTCTTGGGTTCAGCAACTTCAGTCTGGAGGGCCAACTACTATTAACACCCAATGGGAAAAGAAGGAAAAGAGGGAAATGCAAGAGAGGGAAGGGGAGGGAAGGGGTAGTAGGAAGAGGAAAGAAAGGGATAAAGAGAGACAGAGAAAAAGGACAGGAGAATATAAGAATCTTTACATAGTTTGGAGTTGGTTATCATGATTAAGTTCAAGAATGGATTTCTGAGGGAACAGAGAGCTCTGCACAAAAAAATGATCCCTTACTCCTAATCTATAGTGCCCAACCTAGCACTCTACTCCCTGTATGAGAGAAATAAACACTAACCACTAACCCTCTGACCCTCATGACTCCAGTGGCAGGGACAGAACCTGAGTCTGGGGTAGAGAGCCCAGGATATGGACTTTCTAGAATTTTAGTCCCAAACGTTTACTCTCATCTTTTTATTTCTCTCCAACTTTTACAGTTTATTTCTAGGTATGAATGGCATGTGGAAAGTGGAGGCAGATGAGAGAGTGACTACAGGGGACAAAAGGGAGCAAGACTGAATTAAAATAACACATTTGAGGGAAAAAATACACAAGAAATACTGGGACCTTGGGAAAGCAAGACTGACTGACAGACAGACACAAACACACAGACACAAACACACACACACACGGGAGGAGACAGCCAGGGAAGAAGCACAAAGTCTGCCATCAGCAGGTTTGAACTACCTAGCACAGACCCAGAAAAGCACCAACACAAGCCATGCTTCAGCAAGGACCAAGATATGCTGATACAAAGGAGACTTAATGGGGTAGATGGTAACAGAATAAGAAAGTCAGGACTATGGAGAGACTGGTGTAAGGACTAAGATGAAGGGCTGGAGTGAGCTGCATGTGGGTTGCAATTGCCACAGCAGATTTCCTGGATCATCACTGTTCTTTGTTTTAGCTCCATTTCACAGCGTTTGACAGGGGGCAGTCCTGGACCATCCTGGGATCCTTCCAATCTAGTTTCCAGTTCCTGGGCTACATCAGTGCTTGGGACTTGCTTCTCATGCCAGAGGAAAAGATATATCCAAGGCTCAGAGGAACTAACTGAGCAGGAGATGAGCAAGCCAGGAGGGTAAATTGAGAACTTAAGTTGCAGCAGAACATAGTGTAGACCTATGGGCTTCCTGATGACTAGAAAATACTTCAGGATAGTGGGGCTCTTGTCATGGACAGCTCTATTCATACAGGAGAATAAGTGAAGATCTCAATACAGTTCTGCTTTGAGTAGGAATGTGGCTTTTAAATCCAGATCATTGAGGTTCCCGTTTAAAACACGACCTGCTTCTTAGGCTGGTAACTTACACGGTCTCCACTGTAGCAAAACTTCCCTCAGATCCTGGCTGGTTCCAACATGTCCCACTCTAGCAACGGCAGGAGAAAGATATGGGAAGCAAAGACAGCATGTGGGATCTTTGTGTCTCACGGTATGTGTATTGTAGGGGTCTTCAGAGTTATCCCCCTGCTCCCAATTCCAATACATGAATATGTGTTTATAGGTCAACCTACACTTCAATATATTCCATCAGATTATGGTGGCAATTATGATTTTTTCCGAGTTTTAAATATGGAGATAGTAGGCAAAATCACCCTGTTAATTATACAGGATGTAAAGGGAGTTGGGGTGCACAAAAATGTGGTACAGGGTAAAAGATCCCACTAATATTCTCAAGAGAAATAGGAAGAAATATAAAGCCAAAAAACCCCAGGATGACTGTACTGAGAGGACTCTGGCCAGACCTTTGCCCTTACATGCCTCTCCCCACAACTAACAAATTAGAAATGGGAAAGGAAGTGGCATAGCTCCAAAACCAGATCCTTCCTGCCACCCACAGCACCAGAGACATGTCTGTACTTTCAGAGCAGAGGGGGCTCTGATGCCGAGCGGTGACTCACCTGTGAGATCATGTGATTATTCAAGGGTGGCTGCTGCTGAGGCGTGGGTGGGAGAGCAGGAAGCTGCTGTTGCTGCTGTTGCTGCTGCTGTTGCTGCTGTTGCTGCTGCTGGACAGTACAAGGGAGAAGGCCCCGGACAGACTGGGATGAGGTGACCTGGTTGCACACTTCTGGGGCACCTAGTGCCATACCTAAGGCAAAGAGGAGGCCCACTGAGAGCTGTAAGCACAAGCCATGACCACGCCCCTGAAGGGCCCAGCTGCAGGGCTCCACCTTTCTTTGCCCTTTCTCTTCCCTCTCTTCTGTCCATTCCTGCACTGTCTTTTGAAGATCCACTTGCAGTTGCCTTGCTGATGGGAGTCCTTGTCTTTGCAGGGTTCTGCTCACCAGGGACAGGAACACATTAACCATCAAAGTTTGGTTTTAGAATTGAATAAAATGTGAAGACTGTTAAGTTTGAAGTAGCTAAAATCTTTCCATCATGACTAGACAGCTGAAAAGATGAATCTTCCCTTCCTGGTCCCCAAGGGACCTGTCTTGTGTTTGCTTGTTCTCAACTTGCAGCATCTCTTATAAAAATGTTGCTAAAAAGGCAACCTAAACACACATGAGTATACATGTACACATATCCTGCACCCAAATATTTCCCCCATTTCCAGGCTTTCAACATACGCACACATCCATTTAATGTGCTTTTACTGAACATCTACTCTGTGCAGGCATTATGGAATGAGCTAGGACACACGGGTAAAGGGAGCACAGTCCTCACCCTTAGGTAACACAAGATCTTGTGAAGGGAGATGGACACCCACCTAGCTGTTAAGATCTGATTAGAAGGGATCCATCAGTAATTTCAAAACAGGATCTAAAGAAGTGGTGACTGGAGAGATGGGTTTTAAGGATGAACAGAAGCTTGACAGACTGAGAGGGGACAAAGCTAGTACCATATTCAAGAAATGGCTGGAGGATTGTGGCACAACAGGTATCTGGAAATGAGAGGGCGTTGATAACCTGGAGTCAGGAAGTTAAGGCTACACGAAGCAGTTTGGACTTTCTCAGGCAGGTGATATAGAAACCTGAACATTGTTAAGGAACTTATGTGATTAAATCTGTTATAGATTGGTAAACTAGCAGGGAGATCAGCTTGAAGTCTAGTGCCATAATCCAAGAAAATAAAGGCCTGGATAAAGGCTGAGGCATTAGGAGGTCACAGAGAGGGGAGCTAGAGACCCAACAGTCAGAGGCACAATCTTCCCCTTCTTATGTCTGCTGAGTACGGACCTACAGAACTTCTGCAATGAGATTCAAGAAACTCTTCAAAGAGAGAAGTGTAGTGAAGGAGTGGCCCACCAGGTTTAGAGAGCTAAATATCTATCAAGAGTGCAGTAAGAACACAGAATGTTGTGCCACAGAGCAGACAGCAGAAGGCTGGTGGCAGAGTTTTCACACGGAGCACTAAGTCCCAGGTACTAAGCTCCTGAGACACAGCCACTGCATCAGTTCTCCACATTCTCACCTACTGGCCACTACAATTAATTACAAACAACTACACTCTATGGGCTCCCTCTGCTCTGCAAATCCTCTTTACAATCTCAAGGGGTCCAGAATGCAAGCAGCTATCATTTTCATTCCAGTATATAACTTGAACCTGGACTGACAGGCTGTCCAACCTCAGTCAGCAATCAGAAAAAAGAATACAATCCCAACCAGTTTTTCCAATAAGGAACAAAGATCTGAAAGAAAATCAGAGAGGGGACTAGATCCAAGAAATCAAGTTTCCCCTTGCCTGGCTGTGTTAGGATTCCAGGAAAACTATTCTGGGGCCAGTAAGTATCAGTGATGTTTTGGAGGAGACAAGCATGTGACATGGAAAGAAAGAAGCTGTGGTACCTGGCCTGGAGATCCTTCCTGCACTGCCACCTTTACTGCTTCCGATGCTGTCACCTCTGGTGAGGATGGAGATTCCACTGAAGCTGCTGGCTTTGGTGACAGGGGGCCGCATGCTCCGGACAGAGCCATCCGAGTCTGTGCTGCTCCAAGGCCGTGGTTCCAGGGATTTGAGTTCGCTGTCTGTGCTGCTCTGGCGGCTGCTTGAGGTGCGGCTCAACCCCTCACGGTTCCCCCTGCAGAGACCACAGTGGTCAGAGCACCCCCCACCCACCACTTCAGTAGAAGGGCTAGGAGAGAGTTCATTTCTATTCTATCAATGACAAAGAAGGGTAACGATTAGGGGGAGGATGGACACTGACTTCTTGTTAGTTGGCTGGCTAACTAAGACTTGATGGGAGCAGACAGAACAAGATCTAGTACAGTAATGAAGAGCACAGAGGCAAATCTAGAAGACAGTGCACTGGCAACTAATTCAATACATCAGACCAGAGGTGGACGGGAAACCACATACATGATGCTGAGATTGGCTGTGGTCTCTTCCCCACACACTGCGGGGATCCCACACATGCAGGACATAGTGGGAGCAGAGGAGAGCTAGTGCCTTCTGAGACTATTAAAACAAAAGGATTCCTAGAAGTTATTATTGCTAAAAGGCAGGAGTGGCCAATGACATGCATAAATCCCTCAACAAGTCTTCCACATAATACCTGTCTAAGCCAGTAGGGGTGCTGCTTATGGCCATCTTCCAGGGGTCAGAAGAAGAGTACAGTAGACTAAAAGGCACTCTAGAAAATTCCATCTGATAGTCTGGAACTGACCCAAACTATTTTGTGAAAGTTCCATCTTGGTGTCTGGGAATACTTGGTTCCAGGGTCTCTAAGTGCTCAAGTTCTCAGCAAGATCATGGGATTCAGAATGGAAAGGACAGAGTCTAGTTGACTCCATATTCACAACCCTATTGCCCTAGGCAAGACACAAAGCTAATGAAAAAAAGGGGTCTTCCTCTCTTATTTTGCTCTGATACACCAGGGTTATTCTGATGTTATAATCACTATGATTATAAATAGCTGTATGCCTTAAGATACCCAGAGTTTCCCTGAAAATGTCTTGTTGAGCTCTTACTGCTTCTTAACTAATAAGCAGCCAAAGACTAGAAATTTTCCTTTCACATCTTTTCCTCCCCTACTTGCCTCAAAACCTAATGATCTCAAGAAACCAAATGGCAACAAATGACAAAAGTTTTGGTATGAACACTGGGGAACAAGTAAGCAAAAATCACAGATGCTTGGGTTCCCTTCTTTCCACCACTATCCCACCAAAAACAAATAGAAATCCCCATGCTCTTAACTCCAAAGGTGCTAGGCTCAGAGTTATTTTAACTAAAAAAAGTATTTTTCTTAAAGGGGTTAATATGAAAGAACTATTAGGATATTACTTCAAAGGCACTAAGGGAAAAAAAGGGCAAATACATGCTAGGGGAATTTTTTAGCTTTTAGCCAAGGCAATCATGGTAGACTAGAACACACTGGCACAGCTGTAAGAGGCACATTAATTCTTTTTTGCCATCCCAACAACGTGTACCTATCTATAACCTCAATGCGTCTTTGCACAGTTCCAAGACTGGGAAACATTCTTGTTCCCAAAAACTTTACTTCTTTCTGTTACGATGTCAAAAGTATAATGGGAAACAAGAAAGAAATATACATCAAGGATTCCCCAGGAATACATCAGACCTGAAGTAAGAGACAACTGCTCTATCTCAATGGACAAAGGCCAGTATACTGAGAGGGCTCAATAAAAATGTGCATGTTCTTGGACTAAGGGAGTATAGCAGTGGCAGCTGATGAAGTTCAGCATTAGACATTAGAGCTTGATTTTGCAAGATAAGTCCTTAATGGTCTTTTCCACCTAAATTAAACACTTTGCTATGTATTAGGATAATTTTGCCATTACTTGCTACCAAAGGGAGACAGTGAATAAGGCATATTTAAACCAAGTATCTTGGGAAACTAGGGCCAAAACAGCAGCACTTCTATATTCACCTAGTTCCCCTAAGTGAGTTGAACCAAATGCTCAAAATGTAGATTGTCTGATGACACTCTAATTAAACTGGGTTAGTACACTACTACTCTAAGAGTATCTAAGAGATTCTAAGTTGAGTCTTGGCAGGAAACAGATGAGTTTTCCTACAACTAAGCCTACTTTCTAGTGATGTCTTCTCACTTCACTAAAAGTAAGGCAACTAGGGTGGGCGTTTGGCCTACCAGTTAAGATGCCTGCATCTTACACTGACATGCCTAGGTAGAATATTGAACTCTGGCTCTTGGTTCCAGCTTCCTGGGAGGCAGCAGAGGTGGTTCAAGTAATTGGGTTCCCAACTGGGAGCCCTGGATGGACACCTGGATTGAGTTCCCAACTCTTAGCTCTGGTGCTGGCCCAGCTCCAACTGTTGTAGGTATTTGGAGAACCAGTGGATAGGAACCCTCTGTTTTTCTCTCTGTCTCTTGAATAAATAAAAATAAAGCAATTAGGGAAAGCTATCTAGATTCAATTCAGAGCACTGGATTGGGTTCTGTTAGAGAGATGTGGATAAAGGACAAAGAGCATTCACACCTCATACCTCTGTAAAATCAGAGCTGATTCAGTTTTTATGCAGTTTGTTGGGTCTGAGGAGTGGGGTGGGGAGGCTTGTGAAAGAGGTGGCAATGAACATCAGTAAGCCAAACTCACTATGGCTTATTTATCGATGGTGCCGAATCTTCTAAAGAATTGGGAAATTGCCATAGTTATGGCTAGTATGGATGATGGTATACTGGTATGTTTCACAAATATAAACTGGGATATAAAGATATAAAATGATTATAAGCATCTTATCTTTAGAGTTCTGGACTAGTATCCAAACAGGGGAAGAAGCTACCTCCTTAACAGTGCATGATACCTCATTTCAGATGACCTAGATCTTTAGTCAAAGCTCAGTTTGAAAAAGCAGCAGCTTAAAAGGAGGTCTGGAGAGAGGGCTGCACCTGCTCACCAGATCTTTGAAACTACTATCTGCAGTTTGATGTAGATGGATGCCCATAGCACTAAAAGGGGATTGTTCCCAGCAGTCAATCTCAATCAGGGCTCCAAATAGAACACTACTTAGAAAGAAAGGGTTGATGTTTGTACAGAGCTGGTGTAGTGTAGTGACAAAAACACTGGACAAAGAATCAGCTTCCATTTTGCCACTAACAGCCACTTAAATTTGGGCTAGTCAATCTCTCTGTTTTTTTTTTTTTTTTTTTTTTTGACAGGCAGAGTAGACAGTGAGAGACAGAGAGACAGAGGAAGGTCTTCCTTTTGCCGTTGGTTTACCCTCCAATGGCCGCTGTGGCCGGCGCATTGCGCTGATCCGAAGCCAGGAGCCAGGTGCTTCTCCTGGTCTCCCATGCGGGTGCAGGGCCCAAGGACCTGGGCCATCCTCCACTGCACTCCCGGGCCACAGCAGAGAGCTGGCCTGGAAGAGGGGCAACCGGGACAGAATCCGGTGCCCCGACCGGGACTAGAACCGGATTAGCCTATTGAGCTGCGGCGCCGGCCTTCCCATTTTTTTTTTTTTTTTAATCTCTCTGCATTTTTTAAGATTTATTCATTGATTTGGAAGGCAGAGTTACGGAGAGGGAGAGGGAGAGGGAGAGGGAGAGGGAGAGGGAGGGGGAGAGAAAGAGAGAGAGAGAGAGAGAGAGATTGAGATTGATTCTCCATCTGCTGGTTCACTCTCCCAATGGCCACAATGGCCAAAGCTGGGCCAATCTGAAGCCAGCAGCCAGGAGTTTCCTCCAGTTCCCCTATGTGGGTGCAGGGGTCCAAGGACTCAGACCATCTTCTATTGTGTTTCCAGGCCATAGCAGAGAGCTGGATTGGAAGTGGAGCAGCCAGGACTCAAACCAGTGCCCATATGGGATGCCAGCACTGCAGGCTGGGGTGTTAATCCACTGCGCCAGTGTTCGCCCCTGCATTTATTTTCTTAGATGTAAACCAGCTAACCAAATCAGGATGTTGAGAGAACTGAATCAAATAAAGTATACTTGGCAACTGTAAAGCTCTGTGCATTAATTCACACACAGGAGTTGGCCTGAAATTCCTATTATAGGAATTTTATTATTATTACAGGTATTCTGGTATGATCTACAACTTTGAAGTATAGATGTAGAATGGGTTTTTCTTTTTTTAATGTGGAGTACTTTATCTCTTATAACATCAACAATGCAAAACAATCTTTGCCTGGGCTTTTCTGATGGACTTCAGGTGGGACAGTCTAGGAGAAAAGGAGCTCAGAGAGATGGGAAATCTTCCACCCATGAAATGTGACATCTCACCATCCCAGTCTCTACATGGGTTGACTAGCCTTAGAAAGGGCCATGGGTTGCACAGCTGGTGTACTGGAAATGAGATCCCTAATCTGAGTTACTCAGAAAGTCCCTATTGAGTTTAGGATTCAAAAAAAGAGAAACCCTTTGGAAATCTGAATTATGAGTGTTAATGCTCAGTGTTTTAAGACTCAGGTTCTCTATATTCTATTGGTAAAATGGGAAGAACACACTTAAAATGAACTGGTTCTAAGATAGGGGCTGAGAGTAGTACTTCCCTTACCACTTTCTTAGATTATCCTCTGGGGTGGTATTGAGAGATGGAAATGAAAGAGGGATTCTTATGATTGCTTTGTAGGGAAATGGAGAATGTTACACACTGGGGAAGTTCATACAACTTCTACTAGCATTAACAGCAAGTGGTAGATAATCATATAAAGGACATGCTCTAAGTCAGACAGGTCCTCTCGGTACTTTCTAAGGTCATCTTGGACATGACATTGTCTCAAACAGAAAACTACACAAGCAGAGGTGTTCATGTATATGTTTTATATTTGTATATGTCCTATTTTTTTCCTCGAAGATAGAAAGCACTCCCTATGCTGGGTCAAGGATAAGCTTTCTACTTCTTCCCAGATTTAGAAAAGGCAGCCAGAGACACCCATTCTTTTACACCTTACTATAAATATATGCTCAAATCTTTCAAAAATGCCAATTTTAGTAAATTTCTGGGAAGAATTACCTATCCCTGACACACCTATCCCCTTCACCACCTATTCAGGACTCAAAATGAAACCAGCAATGATTAAAATGAAGTCACTAAGCAGGAGCCATTTTCTTTTTAAATAGGGGAAAATATCCGATGTTGCAAAAACCACGAATTTAATTATTCCACAAGCAGCCATGCATGGAGCAAACCCACTCCGTTGAAAAGATTACAGCAAAACAAAACAAAATAAAAAATTAAAAGGAGAGATATAGATCACACAGAGGTACCTAAAAATCTGCCTTCTCTTGTGAGAGCTAGAAGAAAAGGCTTCTTTGGAGAGTCTGTTGGTTAACATTAAAAAAAAAAAAAAAAAAAGGCATAATTACAGGAGTATATTAACCTCACTGACAAAGCTCAATGAGAAGCAGGGAACATGCTAAGTGGTACTAACCTGATGTCATTTAGATATCCGTTCTGGCCAGTCTAGGTGAGGGGGAGAAAACGGAAAATAACTTATAAGAAAACAGCATGGCATAACCGAAAAGGATGTCCATGATGCTATGAATACCCAAGGTCCTCAAACCAAAGCTCACCCCACCAACAGGGAGAGGGAGAGCAGGGACAAGATGACCCACACCCACACACCCAATCTGGCTTCTCACCTTCAATGGGAAAGAACACTTGGAAATTTTAGCCTTCCCACAGTTTAAAAAGAGGTTGATCAAGGTAGGAATATGGAAAAAAGGAAGAGGAAAGTATTAACCTAATTATTATTTCCTTTGTAGTTAGCTCTACATTTATTGTGCTAGAGGAAAGCTGAGTATTAATAATTGGTGTATGTGGTCCTAAAGAGTGTGTTCAAAGGAAGAGAAAAGGGAGACAAGAAAAAGAAATCTCATTTAAAAAAAAATTATCTTCAGTGACTATTCCATTACTGTTGTCTACACTGGCCGAAATAAAAGACATTCTACCTGAGACCCAAACAGGGTAGGATATTGGGGAAGCAGGTACTTTTCAAAGCCTAGAAAAAATGAGAAAATTAAAAGCCTGACACATTCCCTTTGGGGTCATCTTCTGACCAAGTCATGTGCTGAGAGAAGTGAGCACTGTGGTGGATTCCCAAGCCTTAGAAAAAAGTACCAAGAGTGTCCAGCCGCTGAGCAGAGTGGGCTCTGCACAGAGCAGAGCCCATGTTGGGCAGTTCTCCCAGAACACGGCTCTGGCTCCAGAAGGCTGCAGCAGCATTTCCATCCAAACACCCTTCTTGCCACTTCCCTTTCTTTTTGGCCTGCCTCTTGCCCCTACTCCACCCGAGAGCCCACAGCCCCACCCCTGATCAGCTTCCTTTGACTGGCCAGGCTCCTCTGCTCATGGAATCTTTGGAGTGTGGTGGGCTTTGGCCAGTTTTCCTTGTCTAGACTTTCTCAAACTCCTGATGCCTCTACTATGACAAGAGTTAGGAAGTGCAGAAATGAAAGTGATAAATCCACAGGATTTAACAGAAGCTTAAGACTAGAAATCAGGAGAAAAAAAGGATAGAAGAGCTAACTTTGCCTTTGTTATGATACAGGTATATACATTCCAGTGTTGCTCACAGAAAGTCCCAATAACCTATTACAAGTTGCCTTTGCTTTCAGAACATCTGTGGCTTTGTTAAGGGCTGCTATGGTGGAGTAGTCACTTTCCATGTGTCACTGAAACAGAGGGACACACCAGGGATAGTCAGCTAGTAGACTACAATGTCACTGTTACTTCTTAATCTAAAGAGCCCACAGCAGAGCAAACTTTCCTGAGGTGGTTTACCTTAGGGTTAAGAGCATGGGCTCTGGAGCCAGAATGCCTGAATTCAATTAGCAGCTCTTTTCACTAACTAGCAGTGTGACACTAGGTGGCTACCAAACCTCTCTGAGCCTCAGGTCTTCATTTATAAAATACAGAAAATAATGTAATTACTTCACAGGCCTAGTGTGAAGATTAAATGAGTTGATCTACAAAGTGTTAAGAACACTAAGAAATAAAAAGCATTATATAATTGTTTGCTATTATTATCCACCAATCCGCTCTGACAATAGTTTAGGGACCTCACTGGCCACAGTCACATAAAAATGACATCTCTCCTCTCATTCCACCCAGCTGGTTTGCAGGTAAAGACAGAGAACCTTCTTCGGGCAATGATTGGATAATCTGGAGGACATATTTTTCTGACTCAGAATGGAAGTATATATACCAGGAGGCAAGAAGACAGCTTCTCCTCAGACTTTGGGTCAGAAGGCTTATCATGTATCAGTCCCCAGTGAGGATCCTTGGAAGTACATGACTCTCCTGAGATAATGGAACAAGTACACAGAGGAGTTTAGTTTTCAGTTGGAGACAGTATTTTTCTGAGGTAATGATGAAAAGATATATATATATATATGTATATATGTATAGACAGATAGACAGATATGCCTTGCTTAGAGAAGGTGGAATGGGGGAATGGGAGGAGAGCAATGTCCATCTAAGTACACTGACATAAACTAACCATCTTTTGATAATGAAAGGAGAGTGGCATTCCTTTCTTTCTTGTTAATGTGACTATGGGATGGTGCTGCTATCTGGATCCTACATTTTCTGGAGATTTGTTCTTCTCTCAACAATTCATTCCCTTTTCTGAATTGTATGCTGCCTTCAATATAGTAGGAAAAAACAACCAGACACAAGGGCATCAAGTGTAACTGATATGGTCCACAATTCTTAAGAATAAAGTTGCCTAAACTGATTCACATTGCCTCTTAGCCCATGGAGCTGGTCTTGTTGTCGGAAGCAAGGTAAGAAACATAGAAAGAGAGAGACTTCTTGTTCAGGTAGAGACTGGTGGGAATAGTGGTACTCTCTCTGTGTAGGCAGAACAGGGCACTCATACAGGATGGATGCTACACCTGTGTTCTAACAATGACCAACATAGCCTAAAAGTGAAGCTTGTCAAACAAGATGAATGTAAGCCTGTGCAGACACTAGGTCTTCTGCTTAGAAGCAAAGATGCCTAAAATGGATAGTGGGAGTGGAAGAGGTAAGTGGGAAGAGGGTTTAACAGGCAAGATTCAGGGCCCTTCCGTAAGCCCTGTCAAAACCGTTTCTATTTGCAGTCTAGTCACATTTACCAAATTCAGCCACTCCAAGTTTTAGTTCTCTTTGAATACCATACAGAAACATATTAAAAATAATACAAACAAAAACTTGCAGCTTCCCAATAAGCCACATTTAATTTTGGAGATCAGTCCTGGGACTGGCTGATGTTGGTTAAAAAACAAACAAACAAACAAAAGAAACAACCCCAAAAACATTTATGGAGGGTTCATTCCATTCACAGTTCCAAAGATTAAGAGCTAAAAGCTATGGGCTGACAACTCTCAGAAGCTACACTTACCTCTCGGGCAAATATTCTCTCTCGGGCCCTTTGATATTCCTCCTCTCTCTCTTCTATTGACTTGCTCCTCCTTCCATCCTGCAATGGAACTCTGATCTAGATCGATGAGCAGAATTAAGCTAGTTAAGTTCTCCTCGTACTGCAAGCTCACTGCACACCAGCAAGGAAGAGAAACCGGGAAAGTTTACAGTTGCCATCAAAAAAATGGAAAAAAAATAAAATTTCCAGTCCTGGACAGATTTCACTGGGTACATCTGACCATGCAGTTTGGGAGATCAGGTTTTCTGGATGGCTAGGGACTGTCCATCTCCCCACCCACCCCAGAGTACCAAGAACAACTATTTATAAGGATTGGGCTGCTTCCCTGCAGTAATCAGGTACTCTCCAGTTAATAAGGATCAAAACAAAACAAAACAAAAAAACAAAACAAAACAAAAAAGCAGCCCTGGGAAAATAAACATTGCTTTAGAGGGAAAGCAAGGGAGAGAAGGAAGTTAGAGAGGGAGAGGAAATGGGTATTAAGCAGAGCTGAACACAGAGAAGGAAGTTTACAGAACTAGCATCTGACATTATCCCTTCTTTAGTCACTAGTGCTATGGCTGAAGACCCAAGTCACATACAACTCAGTAAAGAGGGCCTTGGGAATGAAATCCCAAGGGCGAAGCTAAACTGAAAAGCCTAAGCATTTCTTTTCATCTTAACCATAGCAACCGGAGGGAGGGAATAAGAGAAAGAAGTTACAGAAATAGAGAAGAAAGAGAACAGAGCAACACAAAGAGGAAAAGAGAAAAAGGAGAACAGAAGAGACAGATGGACAGAGGAAGGAGCAAAGCACAGTGAAGGGAGGGGAGAGAGAGAAAGGGAAAAGAAGGAAGTGGAGGATTAAGAACTTGACATTCTCTGAAAAATGGTATGCAGTGATGAGAAGGGATGGCTGGGCTGATGGCCTCCTCTGGCTACTAGTCTATCACTGAATTCCCATCACTCTCTTTGGCCTGCGATTCATTTTATGAACACTTTCCTGAGTAGAATATAACACAGTTTCCTTATCCACACTGCTCTGAAAGGTAAGGAGCGTTAAAGGAGAACACTTCTCAAATGCGTGTCATCAGGCTATAAATGATTCTGACCTTCAGTCCACGGGCTTTGAAAGCTTCAGAGGAAGCACCCACCGACTGCTAGCTCCTGGCTGAACTTCTTTACCTTCACCAACCCCCAGGGGCAGCAATAACTTCAGGGGTATCCATTTTGCCTAGATTTAGTTTCCACTTGTCTTAACAACCTAAACACTACCAAAAGTCCTTTTATCCATCCAAAGATGACGCAGGACCTCAAAGAGCCATTTTTGTCCTCAGCCTCTAACAATGATAAACTAAAGGCAGAGGGGAAAGAACATAATAGGTTTTGAGGTCAGCCAGAATCTAAACTCTGCCACCTCCCCATAATGTGGCTTCAGGCAAGTGACTTAACATCTAATAGCCTCAGTTTTCTTATATGTAATGTGGGACTAATAACCCGCATCTACATTGGGTTGTGGAGAGATAATGCATAACGTGTTCAGAACAGAGCCTAGTTCAGGAGAAACAGTTAAAAAATGCTGATTACTATGCTTATTAATGATCTTACAGATAGAAAGTACACAAAACCTACCCTATTATGAATTAAGCCTGAAGCTGAGAAATAAGTTCACAATAGGGACAGACTCTACTCTGCCTCAACGTGCCTCTAGGCCTGAATAATTCCTGATCCACAGAAAAATGGTTGTGGGAAAACGGAGAGAAGGGCATCAGGATGGAAAGGCTCTTTCTTGTTTTTTAAAATTTTTATGTCTTCTTGTATGCTTCTTTGATTTCAGTCAGACCCAGTGTGTTTGTCCACAGCAGACAATGGCACTTTTCTCAAAAGGACTCCCTCAAATACTCCAGTAGCAAGCAAGACAGGTCCTGGTCTCAAGACCATACAAAATCCCAAGAAATCAAATTTGACTCTAGAAGTAAGATATTATTTCAGTCACCATTAATTAGCAAGATTCATATTGGCTGTACCCAATCATGCTTTTCAAACCTAATCCTCTTTGGAGGCCAAGTAGAAGCAGGCTGGATCTAAACTCTCTACTCAAGGAAACTAACCCTCAATCACTTACTACCTAAAGGGTAGGCCAGAGATTAAAGCAATAGCCAGGCCCATAAATGAAGGGTCAGGACATGTTGTTCCCTTCTCATTCCCACAGGAGGGCACCACAAAGGGGATACTGCCTGAAGTTCCCAGCATCAAAAGTCAAATTAACTCACTCACCTTTGAGTTGGGAAAGATTAAGAAATTGCAGAAAGGGATCAGAAACACCTTTATAATTGGTTAAATTAGACCACAACTTTGCCAGTCCTGAGCTAGGATAAGAATGGAAGCAGAATAAAGTAGCTTCTGGTGGTTCCCAAACAAATCCCTAACTCTTGGAGAAAAAAGAATGAAACCATCAGCTGGGTCTAGGCTGAGGCAGGGAGGAACCTTGCTTTGTCCAAAGACATGGAGTTAGAAGTCAGTGGTAGACCCAAGGAGTTTCAGGCCAAATGAGATCACCCAGCAAACCTCAGCACCATGTCTCTCTGGGGCTAACAGGGTGGCACCCAGCTCAACAAGTGTAGTTAGTCCTCAACCCAAGTCCACACCAACTCAGTACAGCTCAGGAACATTTTCCCATACCAAGATATTTTGAGGTTTCTCCATCCCACAAAAATTCTGCTCCCTTCCCAGTTTCTCTTACTGCTCTCTCTACAGACCCACCCCTTTCCGTTCTTCACCTGGTTATCATCTCGGTCCATACTGGCATCGTCTCTTTTCAGAATGAACCTCTGTTGAAATTCTGCATTCTTCTCATCCTTTATATGTTCTGAGAACCTCTGCTCAGGACTAGAATTTGGAGAGAAATGTGGAAGGAAGGGAGGAAAAGATCCTTTTGTTAGGAGCAGCTCTTCTACGTGCAGTTCCTTACATTACACGATTCCCACTCAGGGAAACTCTGGAGTCAGGTATCCAGAAAAGAAACACAGGGTTTTAATGAAGTCCTCTGAGTCTGCTCTATATCCTTTCTTACATATTCTCACAATGCTTCTTCCTCCAAAGTTATACCTATCCTACCAGTGAAGGTGAAGAGAACCCAGGGCCAGTCCTTATAAAACACAGCATCTATCTCTAACACTTTACAAGAGTGGGAATTGATAATGTAACTAACACCTGCCCCCACACTGCCCCCCCAACCCCGCCCCGGGAGAGACATCTTGATCTTGCACCTTCCTCTTCCACCCCAGTAAGTTATCCCAGGAAGTCTTCCAAATCCACAGTTTCCTCCCTTACATTCTTGTATTACTGGTTTTGTTGATGATGACAGCTTTCCCAGTTTGATCAACATTGTGATCCATCCCAAAGTAGGCAGCTACCCGGTGTAATAGCATCCGGTGATATGAGGTCATCTGAGGGAACTTCTTGAACTGGTTACTGAAGGGAAACCCGGGGGGTGAGGGAAAGTGGAATGAGACAAACAGCCATAACAGTCAATTGTAATGTTTCTTACAGGAGTTCAAAGTAGAGAATTTCTTAGGAGAAACAGACATATCATAAGGAAGATAGATATTTACTCAATGGGAACAAAAAAGGTTTCTCTCAGTTTCTTTATTGATAGTGTTTTGCAGACTACTCAGTCCACTATCATTATTAAGGCCACTTTGTAAGCCCGTGGGCCCAGCCACCCAGATGATGTTCAACAAAGAAAAAAAGGGAGAAAGTCAAGAATAGTAAAATTTGGGACAAGAACTAACTGCTGAAAAGAAGTAAATTCTTTTCCAATTCAAGTCTGTGAGTTCTAATTGTTTACTTAATTGTCACACATACATTCTTTAACCCATTTCTGATTGCTTCTCCCCTAATTCATTTTGTTCCCCAGTGAGTAATTAGTTTCAGATTCACACTTTAAGGGAAGGATGAAGAAGGGACGTCCTAAATTTGTGTCTCAATTTTCCTCCAGTGCCCCCTCCCACCTCTAGATGTGTATTTCATACAAGTAACTTACTTGTTGTCATTAATAAATTCCAGAATCTCCTGTTCTAATTTTAGCAGCATCATTCTGTCCCTGTTTAAAAAAGATTAAAACAAAACAAAACAAAACACAGCCCTCCCATAGACACTGAAAGCAGGGATTTAAAACACAACTTGTTTACCACAAGAGCTAATGGGAGGGACAGAGCCAACCTTCAACAAGGACTGTAATGCAGAGCCTCACTGGGCTGACAATAGTGTGAAAGACAGAAACAACTGAAGTATAAATTTTACAGGGTCCTCCCAGTAACAGACTCTATCATCTATATCAGAAATCTCATTCTTTTAGCAGTATATTCATATAAACACAATTATAAATCCAATAATTTTTATACATTTTATCTGGTTATATATAAACTTTTAAGGCGATTACGATTTAGCTTATGTATAAATAAATAATTTTCCCCTGTGCTTTTTAATCAGAGTACTCCCAAGGTCTGCACATTTCTTTGTCTCTGCATTCTTCCACAGAATTTTTTTTAACTCTTCCCAAAGCTGAAACCTCAATGAGAGGGTATTCTGAATCTCTCACAGAACATAAAAGTATTTGAGAAAGACTGGGGAGGGGCGGGGAGGAAGGGAGATCCTAGATTCTTATGGAAAAATTCTGTCAAGCTGCTTGGCCTCCTGCTGGCCTCTATTCCCTTTTCCTTTTATACCAATCATATTATTACCTTGGGTTCTTTTTCAGTGTATTTACAATAAATTCATGCAGATCTATTCCAGTGGAGTCTGTATATTCTTGGCTGGAGTCTAGAACCACAGCAAAAAAGAAATTTAAAATAAATGAAACTAGCTTGCATAGTATCTAATGCCAAGCAAAAGGCCACAACCTAACCAGGAGAGAAGAGACTAGGAGGCTTATCATGAACTCCAGAATGATCATGACTAGCCAGCTCCCCACATTAAGAGGATGAGGAATCTGGGCCACAGTGTTGCATCAACAGCTCATTGAAAAGCCCCTGACCAATACTAAGTATTTGCTTAATGTTCTGATTAAAACAAAACAGGTTTTATTATAGCAAAAGAAAATAAATTCCAGGTAAGGACAGTCAGGGTTAAACTTTCAGAATCTCTGTAAATACGCCCGATTACTTTTAATCTCAAGGTGGCCTTTTTGGTCAACTACCATTTTTATAGGCTATGTCTTTTTGTTGCCAGTCTAACCGTGTAAAGACAAAGAGTTTAATAATTAGAGGCAAATATGCATTATCATTTTTTAAAAAAAATCACTCCAGCCATCCCCAAATCAAAATATAAATGGTGTCTGCAGGAAATGCTCCAGTTGCTTTCCATATCACCATTTTTTCCAGAGTACAAACAAAATCAGAATTGACTACACTGTCTTCCAATGGGCGGTGACAATGTAGATGGAGCAGCTCTCTGTGACAGGTGAGCTATCACAGCAGGGTTGGTTAAAGAAGCAAAGAAAGGAATCTAGTTAGGCATCTACCCAGCCAATCAAGTCAACAGACACTATAGTTAGGCCAGTAAGACAAGCAGGTACCAGATTTCTGAATGAAAAGAAAAGCCACTTGAGTCCAGCCCTAGGACAGGTAGGAGATGGAGGAAGTCCTCACCTCTGGAGAGCATCTTTCTTGGGACCTTTTCTTTGTTTTTGTCCTTGTCTTCTTTTTCAGAGACATCTTTAGTGGACTTTTCTTCCTCCTTGTCAGAAGGACAACTGATGTGCAACTGAATTATATCCTTAAACAAGAGGAAAAAAGGAATATAATCAAGGAGGGGGAAAAGATTTTAACTGTCTTGTAGCTGCCCTGGAATCTCAAAGAAGGCCAATCTTGGGGAGGCATCTTTCTCTTACAGAAGACTGTATTTCATTCATTAAACTGTTTTTCATTTTTGTTCCACCAAGAGGGTAAAGGCTAAGTTTTTTCTGCCAGCAATCACGGCCTAATCTATGCAGAGTTCAAGTTACACCAGCTGTTCTTAGAGTAGGAATTGGATGGAAATAAAATGGTGGGAGTGAGAAAACAAGATCTAGCCCTAAGATTTCCTTGCCTTCAGTATCCCAGGTGGTCAAGCTATAAAGACTTAAATTTCATGCTTTCACCAGGCCACTCTTTACTGGCAGCTTTTGTTTTGAAAGGACTTCCACTCCAATTTCCAAGATTGATGCTGATGTGTGATTGCTATACTACACTTTACCAAACAACTGCCACACTCAAAAGCTACAATTTGTCCTGTAAATGACCTACCTGGGTTTCTAGTGTCCCATCAGCAAATGGGGTAGAGGACTCCTCACACACTGCCAGGCTTCGTACCAACTTCAGCTTAGAATTAGACTGAAAAAAAAAATGTGTATGTACACATACATATATATATATATACACATACATATATATGTGTACACACACACACACACACACACACATATATTCCCTTGGTGAACATTCAGGAACTTTTGGCTGAATCAAGGGTACCCTCCTCAGCTCTGTTAGTTGCTGCTTCTAATAAATGTTTTTGTCCCCTAAACAAGTTCTACTCACCAGTTTCTGATTCATTTGGAAGATATTTCTCCTGCTTAAAATGGCAGACATGTAAAAACAAAAAGCCTACATGGATAGAATAGTAAATTCACTCACTTAATTCTCTTCTCTCTCTATCCTAGTGTTCCAATTTCATTCTCAGCTATTTACTATGAACACAAACTAGCACAGCATTGCAGAAAGATACCATATTTTCTTTCTTTTTTATTTTTATTTTTTTAAAGATTTATTTATTTATTCAAAAGTCAGAGTTACACAGAGAGAGGAGAGTCAGAGAGAGAGAGAGAGAAGTCCTCCATCCAATGGTTCACTCCCCAGCTGGCCACAACGGCCGGAGCTGCACTGATCTGAAGCCAGGAGCCAGGTCTCCCACATGGGTGCAGGGTCCCAAGGACTTGAGCCATCTTCCACTGCTTTCCCAGGCCATAGCAGAGAGCTGGATGGGAAGTGGAGCAGCCAGGACTTGAACCAGCACCCATATGGGATGCCAGCGCTTCAGGCCAGGGCGTTAACCCGCTGCACCACAGCACTGGCCCCCGAAAGATACCATATTTGAGAGCCACAGTCCTTGCCTAAATTCCTGATTTGCATTTAGAAGCTATGAGACTCTGGGCAAATTACTTGATACTCTGAGTCTCTCTTTTTCCTCAATAAAATTAGAATAAAAATGTCTAAGTCATGAGAAATATATGGTACACAGTATATAAATATACATACCATTAAACAGTGCTTAGCATACAGTAAACAATATATGCTAAATGATTATATACCTAAGGTGGGAAAGGTATGGAAAGGACTTTCTAAGAAAGGATGAAAGAGGAGGACAAAGAAAACTTTATATAACATTTGAAATTTATTTATTTATTTGAGAGGCAGAGAGAGATCAACAGAAAGAGAGCTACCAAATGCCAAATGCATTTAGCTCTCTAAATGCCCATAACAAGCAGGACTGGGCTGGGCTGAGTTGGGATTCCATTCCAAGTCTCCCATCTGGATGGTAGGGACCCAACTATCTGAACCTGCTGCTTACCTGCTGCTCCCCAGGGCATGTACCAGGAATTAAACTCAGGAACTCTGATATGGGAGGCAGGTGTCTCAGTCATTAGGCCATTCCTCAATATTTAAGATTAATGCAATAATGAACCAATGCCAGTAAGCTCCCAAGCAATCTGAACGCCATAATGCAATGCCAATCATTGTTCTGTGGATCTCCATGACCAGAGATTGTAGTGATTCATTAGAAATCTACCTATAAACATTTAGTGAGAGTCCTTACAACAAAGCCAAAGCTTACAGTTTATACAGAAGCACAAAATATGGTTTGCATGCCCCAGGTAGTGTAGTATAGTGAGAAGAGCTTGTAAGTCTGAAGAATGACTTGAAGTATAGTTCTGTCACTTACTGCTTAATGTCTTTGGTGAAGTCTACTCTATAGTTCAAGTTTCCCCATCTGCAAAATGGTGGTGATAACTATCTTACTTATTTTAAAAGTCTGGGAGGCACTAAAATAGCAGTGAGCACTTTTCGTTTTCAACTTTTAAAAGAAAAAAAGATTTGTTTTATTTATTTGAAAGTCAGAGTTACAGAGAGAGAGGGAGAAACAAAGAGAGATCTTCCATCTATTGCTTCACTCCCCAAATGGCCACAATGGTCAGGGCTGGGCCAAGCTGAAGCCAGGAGCCAGGAGCTTCTTCCCAGTCTCCCACATGGGTACAGGGGCTCAAGCACCTGGGCCATCCTCTGCTGTTTTCCTAAGTGCATCAGCGGGGAGCTGGATGGGGAGGGGAGCAGCCAGGACTTGAACGGGTAGCTATATGGGATGCTAACATTACAGACAGTGGCTTTACCTGCTATGCCACAAGGCCAGCCTGTTTTAAACTTTAATGTAAAGCATTTCACTATAGATTAGGTCATGTGAGGAAAGCCACTGAGACAATTTATCACACTTCTTAGTCTTTGTTTTGTTTTGTTTTGGACAGGCAGAGTGGACAGTGAGTGAGAGAGAGAGAAAGGTCTTCCTTTTGCTGTTGGTTCACCCTCCAATGGCCGCCGTGGAGCCAGGTGCTTCTCCTGGTCTCCCATGGGGTGCAGGGCCCAAGCACCTGGGCCATTCTCCACTGCACTCCTGGGCCATAGCAGAGAGCTGGCCTGGAAGAGGGGCAACTGGGACAGAATCCGGCGCCCCGACCGGGACTAGAACCTGGTGTGCTGGCGCCACAGGCAGAGGATTAGCTTATTGAGCCGTGGCGCTGGCTCTTAGTCTTTTTCAAACATAAGACACTTACTAGCTACGCTACTCCCAAATTCTATCATTATTTTTTGATGGGGAAGGCAGTGGACAACTTTAATTATTACTTCTGATGATAATTCTTTCTACTGCAAGCAAAACTTAATATTTTACTGTTCCCCAGCTAAATCAAAAAGCTATCACACATTAACACATACACTTTTCAGTGATAACTCTGCTTAAAATAATCTGTGATATGCTAATTTTATTATACAATGATTAAAAACAAAATCCTCTTTCCTGCCCCAACCCAAAAAAACTAAAACATTAAAAAGATTTTTAAAGGCCTGCATTGTTAGGATATCCAAAAATATTGAGCTATTTCTACTAAGGGAGCAGATATATTTTAAAGAAAAATTCACATGTAAAAATTTTTTTTAAAATGAAGGGGAATAAAAAGTGGCCATTTTCCTCAGGAAGCCAGATGTGAGCAGAGAAAGTGCCATTTCAGTACAAGCAGTACCAAATTCTCTCAGGCTCTGTGGAAGGCTCCTGCTGGGTATCCTTTCAGGCATCAGAAACAGACTGTAACCACATTATAGATAATGAAAAGAAAAGAAGTCAGACTCACTATTAGGAAATGTGTAGGTATGTGCATACCAGTGTGTGTGTGCATACCAGTATGTGTGTGAATGTACACAATTTGGGTGCACAGTGTAGGCCAGAAAACTCTACCTGTACATCATCTTCATAAATGTTTTACTAATAATATAATAAAGAAGCTATGAGGAAGGTCTCTTACCTTGGCTCTTTTTCTTGCATGACCATGGTTGGATGTCCGCCTCTGTGAGAAGGGAATAGAAAATATAAAGATGGGGAAAATCAACACTGAAGTTAAAAGCAATACATGTCTGCAAAGAAAAATCACTAACTGTTAAAACCATTACACCAATAGCTAAACTATGATGAGAATCACCTGGTGTGGTTGTCTCCCTACTGAAGGAGGGACCACAGGCCACCGATAGTCACACCACTCACCATGAAAATGAAGAGCAGGAGGACTGATTTACTGGCTCATTTCATGGACTGGTAGGAATTACATTTGAACAAGCCATGGGATTGAATCCTCTTCTAATAAAATACTTCTGGTAATGAATGTCACTATCATTGCATGAAATTTTTTTGGGGGCTTGATCACAGGAGACTATTTAATGCACACCAGATGTGAGATATGGTCCCTAACTATCTCTCTCTCTCTCTCTTTTTTTTTTTTTTTTTGGACAGGCAGAGTGGACATTGAGAGAGAGAGAGACAGAGAGAAAGGTCTTCCTTTTGCCGTTGGTTCACCCTCCAATGCCGCCGCGGCTGGCGCACTGCACTGATCCGATGGCAGGAGCCAGGTACATATCCTGGTCTCCCATGGGGTGTAGGGCCCAAGGACTTGGGCCATCCTCCACTGCACTCCCAGGCCACAGCAGAGAGCTGGCCTGGAAGAGGGGCAACCGGGACAGAATCCGGCACCCTGACCGGGACTAGAACCCAGCGCCGGCGCCGCAAGGCGGAGGATTAGCCTAGTGAGCCGGGGTGCCGGCCCTAACTATCACTTATAGTAACACGTTTATAGGACAACACAGCCAGAGTTTCAACACAAGATACCCATAATACTTGTCCTTATAGTTGTGGAAATGGAAAACAGTCTTTTTCCCAAGTACCTCTCTCCCTTAGATGAGACTTCTTCCAGTTCTAAGCTCCTGCTGATGACTTTTATAGTCTAGATCAGATATGCAAGATGGGACAGGATAATAAAGAAGAAAGCATGGAAGATAGGGTCAAATTTTCCACAGAAAATGGGGAGAAAAAGTGGGTAGGGAATGAGACAGAAGCTGAGGAAGATGAGAATGGGGTGCAATGAAGGGAGGACAGCTAATTAATTGACAAGATTTCCAAACAACAAAGAAGTCAAAATAGGGGCTTTGGCATAGGGTTATAAATGGGATGAGGAACTTCGGGGTTCTGAGAAGTCTGGAATGGAACTTACTGCCACTGGAGTATGGAAAGAACTGGGGCTGGGAGGCGGAGGAGGGGAAGTAAGTCAGGAGCAGAATATCAGCCTTGTGTTGGGCAGGTGAGGATCTCTCTTTCCTCAGTCCTCTTCACTAGTTAGCAAACAACACTGTCACAACAGAACGTGGAGAATTGGGGAGCTGGAAAGAGTATGGGATGGTGGATCTGGTCAGTGGCAAGGGTGCTGGAGCAAGGGAAAATCCAAGCCCAGAGATGGCAAGTGGTATCCGTCACTCCTTTTTCATGTCAGCAATACAGACACATGACACAAAATCCAAAAAGTATAATGTGGATGTTCAACAGTAAGTCTCTTTCCATGTCATCCCTCCTATAGGGACAGCCAGCACTGAATTTTAGATACATCCAGAGATCTGATACACATATACAAGGTTAACACACATGTGCACTCAGTTGTTTTTAAAGGCAAGCATATTGTATATGCTATTTTTTAAAGTTTTTTCATGAATACTACTCCATAGGATGCCTACTCTGGTTTTTCTTAATGGCTGCATGGTATTCCATCAACTGGCAATATCGCTTATTTTGCTAGTCCTTTAAACTGTCATACTAGAATGTTTCTAACCTTTTGCCAGTATAAATGATGTCACTGTGTATGTCTATAAATAAAGTACAGCTATAATTCATTTAAAAAATTTTATAAAGTATTACTGTAGTAATTTATACTCCTATTAGCAATGTATGAATCTGTTTACTTCCCAGAATGGATTATTTCATTTAATAGTCAAATACATACTGAAAGCCTACTAGGTACCAGGTACTCTGACAGCTACTGGAGGATACAGAGATAAAAGACACAAACCTTGTCAAACAGGGACTCATAATCCTGTTGGAGAAGACAAACAGACAATTACAATGCAGCACAGCTGGTGCACTAGAGAGGCACTCATGGAGTGTTACAGGAGTACACAGCACAAAGGTCTAACTCAGGTCTAGAAACATACATATTAATACGCTCACAGATACTCAATGCCTGCTACGTGCAAGGTGCTGTGGGAGACTTCTGGGATACAATGGTGAGCTATATTGTACTACTCTTGGGCCTGAGTTTATGTTCTAATGGAATTACACAGTATAGACCCATCAGGGATAGGTTCAGCAAGGAAGGATTCCTGGAGAAAAATACATCTGGGTTAAGTGTTGAAGGATAAAAAGGTCCCAGACTGATGTTGGGAAGGGGCTCAGGAGTTGGGGGAGGCCAGCAGAAGAACACTAATGAAGGCATTCTAGGCAAAGAAGGCATGTAAAAATCATGCTTTCCCCAAACTTTTTGCTCCCATTTATAACAGGGATCAAGGAATAAAATAAGCATTGAATGCCAGAGGTGACAGTTGATAGGCAAGGGACTTGGTCACAGTATATATCATGCTAGGAAATCTTGGACTTTGCCTAGAGCAATAAGACACACAGACAGTTTGAAGAGCAGTAACACAATTCAGTTCTTTTATTTCATTACCAACTTTCTAAAGAGGTTGCTGGCTGAGCAAGAAGGAATTAAAAGTTTAAAGGCAAAAAGCCCAAGCAGGAGGCCAAAGCCAGCTAGCTGGTTATTTAAATGATATAACTAAGTTTAATATAGTTTAAGTGAGGGCCTTGCCCATTCTTCTTTTTTAAAAAAATTATTATTTATTTTTATTTGAAAGGCAGAGAGACTTTCCTTCTACGCTTCACTCCCAAATATCTGCAGCAGCCAAGGCTAAAGCTGAAGCCAGGATCCTAGGACCCAATCACTTTAGCCATCATCTGCTGCCTCTCAGGGTGCTGGAATCAGAAGCAGAGCCAGGAATCAAATTCAGGCACTCTGATATGGGGTGAGGGTGTCCCAAGTGGTGTCTTAATCCTGTAGCATACGCTTGGCCTAAGCAGAATCTCAGAACTTGCATTTTGCAGCACTGTTTTCATGCAAAAGATGATCTGAGTTTCAACTGCTGGCCCCAAGGATAGTAAAAGTAATGAAAGCTTTCCCTTTTCCCTTTTTCTGATGCAATTCATAACAAGGACTCCCACAATAGCATCAGTTAGATTTTCTGGGGAAACTTCTGGGGTGTGAATGAGGAAAAACAGGAAAAGAAGAGGTTTTATTGCTGTTGTTGAAGTGGTACATGATCTGTGGGAAAATAGTAGAGGGGAAGAGGGTTTTCTAAGGGACTGCTCTGTTGTATCCAGGGTGTCTGATGTGACTGAAGACTTTGTAAAATGAGCAGGAGCTCCAGTAGATGGCGGCAGCGGTGGCAGCAGCAGCAGCAGCAAAAGAAGTCAACAAGTCAGAGAAGAACATCCTCCCCCAAACCCCTCATAACCTATTGACACAGCCAGGTGAAGCCTTTTTTTTTTTTTTTTTTTTTTTTGACAGGCAGAGTTAGACAGTGAGAGAGAGAGACAGAGAGAGAGAGAGAGAGAAAGGTCTTCCTTCCATTGGTTCACCCCCCAAATGGCTGCTACGGCCGGTGCGCTGCACTGATCCAAAGCCAGGAGCCAGGTGCTTCCTCCTGGTCTCCCATGTGGGTGCAGGACCCAAGCACTTGGGCCATCCTCCACTGCCTTCCCAGGCCACAGCAGAGAGCTGGACTGGAAGGGAGCAACCGGGACAGGACTGGCGCCCAAACCAGGACTAGAACCCGTAGTGCCAGCACCGCAGGCGGAGGATTAGCCTAGTGAGCCGCGGCGCTGGCCCAGTGAAGACATTTTTTAAACCACGTGAGCATCCATAAGGAGTGTAAAACTTATAAAGGTCTTTTTCTTACTGTCTTTGTTCAAGAAGTACATGATATAACAGGAGTTCAGAACATCATCTATCACAGTATTGAGAACATAGTAACTTGGACCCAAAATTTCACTTAATTACTCTTTCATGTAAAATGACAACACATAATCCATAAACACCCATCCCTCTTCTGTCCTAAGGATTTTTTTTTTTTTTTTGGACAGGCAGAGTGGACAGTGAGAGAGACAGAGAGAAAGGTCTTCCTTCATCCGTTGGTTCACCCCCCAAGTGGCTGCTACGGACGGTGTGTTGCGGCCAGGCGTGCTGCACTGAACCGAAGCCAGGAGCCAGGTGCTTCCTCCTGGTCTCCCACGCGGGTGCAGGGCCCAAGGACCTGGAACATCCTCCACTGCACTTCTGGGCCACAGCAGAATGGAAGAGGGGCAACCGGGACAGAATCCAGTGCCCCAACGGGACTAGAACCCGGGGTGCCAGCGCCGCAGGTGGAGGATTAGCCTAGTGAGCCGCGGCGCCGGCCTGTCTTAAGGATTTAAAATTCTTTGCTTTGCTGGTATCAGTGGAGGGGGTAAGCATGGCTGCAACAGTGGCAGACTGTCTCCACAAACTCTGGAAGGACAGCAGGAAGTGACGACGCACACGCAAGAGACAATGGAGAGAAAAGCAGCCGGCACAGAGATCCGGCGAACAGTTAAGAGAAGAGACAGGGAAAGGCAGGCAGCCACAGAACAAATATCTGAGAGCTGTCTGGTTCTAATTTGTCCCTTTATGTTGCTGTAAACTTTAAAGAGAACAAGGCTGAGGTGAATTAAGTTGTCTAGAAAAATTATCCTTCAAGTTTCCAGGCCCTCCAAAATGTTGTCTTGGTTTTGAAATCTAACTGTTGGCTAGATTTTATAACAAAAATGAGTCTTACCCCTGAGCATGAAGGACAGGATTTATATAAATTGGACTTGGGTAACAGAAGAAACCAGCAGTTAGCACAGAATAGGAGAAGGGCTGGAATAGGATGGCTAGAAGAGGTTCAGAGTCCCAGCTGGCAGGCAGCAAAGCAGCAGCCTGGCTGACAACCTCCTGCCATCATTTCTGTACTGCAGTATAAATATGGATGGAAAGCAACATGGCAACCCAAGGGTGAAATTCCTCTCACATTCACCTAGTGGCAAGTTCAGAGACTATTTCTGACACAGAAAATGCTGACTGCTTTAACACAACCAGGATATGACTTCAACACTGTCCAAAGTCAGGAAGCCATTGCTTTAAGAGTTTATTGTATAAGCCACTTTATGATTTGTTAACTATGTGTTGTACATAGTTATTTTTGGTTATTAAAAATATCAAAATGCCTCAAATGTTGTAGGGACCAGTACACTGAGGTCCAAATGAACTAGGGATTTCATTCTGTCCTCTTTGTGCTTCACTGTGGGCTCTGTAACAAAGCAAGCAGGAGATGTTTCTTGAGAGGTCAAGATGGGGTTTTGAAGGAGAATCAAGTTTTCCTATGGATCCTCACTTCTATTCAGATAATATAGAGCATGCACACGATGTACTCTAATCTTTACCTGTGTCTCCTGACGCAAACTGGTATCTTCACCTTCTTTTTCAATTTCTTCCTTACTTGGAGTCTTGGATATAAACTTGTTTTTGTTTACAGATTCTTCTACCAGTTTTTTTTCTGATTCTTTCATTATTTCCAGGGTCTCTTGAGTAGTGTTACTGTTAGACATGTTCTTCAATAGAATACAGTGCCTCTATGGACTCCTAAAGAAATGTCAAATATATTAAACAAGAGGTTGTAGCCATCCTTAATACACATACAAGATTTGTATTTCACATATGTACTTTTTTTTTCAGCAGCCTCAGTATAAACTAGCAAAGAGTGCTTTGATAAATGCTGCTGCCCTTGGAATTTTTCTTTAACTTTACTGAGGTTAAATCAGCATATGAAATAAACTGCATAATTTAAAATGTACAGTTTTATGGGTTATGATATATGCATACAAATGTGAACTCATTCCCACAATTGAGACAGTGAGCACATCCATTAGCCCCAAAGTTTCCTTCATGCCTTATATGGTCTTCCCACCAGCCACAAACCACTGATCTGCTTTTTTTTTTAACGATTTATTTCTTTATTTGAAAGGCAGAGTGACACAGAGAGAGAGAGAGGAAGAGGGAGAGACACACAGAGATCTTCCATCCACTCGTTCACTCCCTAAATGGCTATAATAGCCAGGGCTGGGCTAGGTCAAAGGTAAACACCAATAACTCAATCCAGGTCTTCTATGTGCATGGCAGGAACCCAAGCACTTGGGTCATCAGCTACTTCCTCCCAGGCTCACTGGATCAAAAGCAGAGGATCTGGGACTTGAACCAGACCTCAAAGTGGATACTGGTGTCCCAAGCAGCAGCTTAACCCTCTGTTCCACAATGCCTACTTCCGCTGATCTGCTTTCTGCCCCTACAGATTAGTCCACATTTTCTAAAATTTTATATAAATGGAATCATACACTATCTGGACTCTTATTCAGCATTATTATGTTGAGATTCACCAGCATTCAATTTTAATGCAATTTAGCATTAGTCCTCTTGGCACTTTATTTGCCTTCCCTTGTTCCCTAGAGGAATTTGCTCACATTTTCAGCTCAATCACTTAAATCATTAAATTATCTCTAGAAAAAAGGAAAATACACTATAAAGCTCTGTTCATCACTAGAGAGGGGCTCTCCTTTCTCCAGGGAGAAGTTCCATAGCTCCCATAAACCACAACACTGTTACCAACCTCAAGCTACTCCACTGTCAAAAAGCAGCAAAATCAGACAATGGGTAAAGAATCTTAAATTTTTTAAAAAGATTTATCTGAAAGGCAGAATGATAGAGAAGAAGGGGCAGAGGGATAGAGGGAAGGGGGGAGAGAGACAGAGAGATCTTTTTCATTTGTTGGTTCACTCCTAAAAGGGCCCCAACAGCCAAGTCTGGGCCAGGCTGAAATCAGGAGCCAGAACTCCATCTGTGTCTCCTACACGGGTGGTAGGTGCCCAAGTACTTAGGCCATCATCTGCTGCCTTCCTATGCTCATGAGCAGGCAGCTGCATTCAAAGTGGAGCAGCTGGGACTCAAACTGGTACTCTGATTCGTGAGTACTGCGCCACAACATCAGCTCTTTTTCTTTATCTTCGGGCAAGATGAAAAAGCAAGAAGAGAACTTTGTAGTCAATGGTCCTTTAGACAGATTGGCTGTCTCCCCAGGAGGAGATAATCTTTGCTCTGTCATTTGCTATTTGCTATTTCAGTAGATCCATGGCGTTCCAATGAAAGAGTATCTGTAGAGCAGGGTGGCTGGCTCTTTTATCATTTACTGTCATTACATGGGAAATTCTGTATTATAGCTAACACAGTCCTCTAAGCGTACAGTAAAAAACCGAAGTTGGGGGCTGGTACTGTGGCATTTCCAGACGGGTGCTGGTTAGAGTCTGAGCTGCTCCACTTCCGATCCAGCTCCCTACTAATATGCCTGGGAAAGCAGCAGAAAACAGCCTGAGTACTTGGGCCCCTTTACCCACATGGGAGACCTGGAAGAAGCTGTTGGCTCCTGGCTTTGTTTCAGCCCAGCTCCAGCTGTTGTGCCCATTTGGGGAGTGAACCAGTGGATGGAAGATTCTCTCTCTCTAACTCTGCCTTCCATATAAATAAATAAATCTAAAAAACAAAAACAAAACAGAAGTTGATGCTCTATACACAGATTACTGTCCTCAACTGTTGAAGTCAAACTTATTTGGCTCCAACAAGGATTGTAGAGATTTCTCCTTTGTATAGCTTATGGCTGTACTTCTTCCCCTCCTTTAGAAAGGTTAAGGCTAGAAACTCTCCCAAATGTCACATCTATTTCCAATGTGGCCCTGGAAACTCAGTTAAACAAATAGTACTGCTTCAAGAAAAATGTCACACATACATTTTTCTCTCATTCAAACCAGTTTAACAGGGAAAATCCAGAAGGCTCTAAATAAGCAAAGGTAGGGGCCAATGTTGTGGCATAGTGTACAAAGCTGCTGCCTGGGATGCCTGCATCCCATATGGGTGGTGGTTCATGAACCTAACTGCTCCACTTCTGATCCAGCTCCCTGCTAATGGCCTGGGAAAAGTAGTGGAAGATGGTCCAAGTGTTTGGGCCCCTGCTGCCCACATGGGAGACCCAGGTTAAGCTTCTGGCTCATGGCTTCAGCTTGGCTCCATGCTGGCTGTTGTGGCTATCTGGGGAGCAAAACAGCGAATGGAAGATCGATCTCTCTCTTTCTCCCTTCTTTTCTCCCTCCCTCTCTCTCCCTTTCTCTGTAGTTAATTCTCTTTCTTTCTTTCTTTCTTTCTCTCTCTCTCTCTCTCTCTCTCTCTTTCTCTCTCTTTTTCTTTTTTTCTTTCTTTCTCTCTCTCTTTCTCTTTCTTTCTTTCTCTCTCTCTCTCTCTCTGTCTCTCTTTCTCTCTTTCTCTCTTTTTTGACAGGCAGAGTGGATAGTGAGAGAGAGAGACAGAGAGAAAGGTCTTCCTTTTGTCGTTGGTTCACCCTCCAATGGCCGCCACGGCCGGCGCGCTGCGGCCGGCGCACCATGCTGATCCAATGGCAGGAGCCAGGTACTTATCCTGGTCTCCCATGGGGTGCAGGTCCCAAGCACTTGGGCCATCCTCCACTGCCTTCCCGGGCCATAGCAGAGAGCTGGCCTGGAAGAGGGGCAACCAGGACAGAATCAGGTGCCCTGACCGGGACTAGAACCCAGTGTGCTGGTGCCGCAAGGCGGAGGATTAGCCTAGTGAGCTGCCGCCGGCCTGTAATGCTTTCAAAATAAATATATATATTTTTAAAAAGCACAAGTAACTTTATCTGGATGTTTGCAAGACGACTGCTTTGTTCTTTATGTGGGGGCTCCTGAGCAGCTATCTGGAGACTTAATTTGCTTAAGGCTAGATAAATTATCTTTAAAGGGCCAGAGAGTGATTCACATAATCACAAGGAGATGAAGTTGAATTTAAAGATAAGAAATATTGGAAGAAAAAAATCTAAAAAAAAATCGGAAGAAATTGACTACAAAAGATAATGGTCAAGGCTGGTGCCGCGGCTCAATAGGCTAATCCTCCACCTAGCAGCGCTGGCACACCGGGTTCTAGTCCCAGTCGGGGCGCTGGATTCTGTCCCGGTTGCCCCTCTTCCAGGCCAGCTCTCTGCTGTGGCCCAGGAGTGCAGTGGAGGATGGCCCAAGTCCTTGGACCCTGTACCCCATGGGAGACCAGAAGAAGCACCTGGCTCCTGCCTTCCGATCAGCGTGGTGCGCCGGCCGCAGTGCGCCAGCCGTGGTGGCCATTGGAGGGTGAACCAATGGCAAAGGAAGACCTTTCTCTCTCTCTCTCACTATCCACTCTGCCTGTAAAAAAAATAAATAAATAAAAAAGATAATGGTCAATATTCCATTTTAAAATTAACTGATTCAATAGCTACAGGATTTTCTATAAAGAGTTATAATCTATAGAACTTAAAGAATCAGTGGCTGTATAGGTTAAATTGTCTATGTATATATTTATAGACTTATTAATAGGCAAACCAATCCTTGGATCTCTTCAGTAAAATTCAGGACATGCCTTCTTTATACCTCTTAGCTGGCAAACAAAAAAGACAAGAATTGGGAGAGTTCTCAGATATGATCTAATGCAACCTCCCCCTACTCCCAAAGCAGAGCCCCTTTACTGTCAGAGAGAAGTAACAAATTCCAGTGCTCCATAGCAGGGTGGAGTGACTTCTGTGCACAATAATGTATTGTATGCTGCATAAGGAACTGGAAGTGAGGAGCTGGGAGGCTCCAACACAAAGACAAGACAAGGGAATGGAAAGGTTGGTTACCTGGTTTACAATGTACATATGTGTGGAAATATTGTACTGTACTCTACAAAATGTATAATTATTGCATATTGCAATAACTGCAACATTCATAAAAAATTTTTAAATAAATTTTTATAAATTTATTTGAGAGGCAGAGTTACAGAGAGAGGGACAGAGCGGTTTTCCATCTGCTGGTTCATTCCTCAAATGGTCGCAATGGCCGGAGGTGGGCCAATACAAAGCCAGAAGTCAGGAGCTTCCCCTAATCTCCCACGTGGGTGCAGGGTCCCAAGCACTTGGGACATCTTCTAGTGCTTTCCTAGGCCATTAGCAGACAGCTGGATAGGAATAGGAGCAGCCAGATATAAACTGACACCCATATGGGATGTCGGCACCACAGGTGGAATCTTAACCTACTATGCCACAGCACTGGCCCCTAAATATAAATTTTTTAAGAGAAAGAAAAACAAAGAAATCTCCTTTCTGTAACTTTCTGAGAGGTTTGTTGGAAAAGTCCTAGGACAGGGTCATCCCACTCTACATGGAATAGTCTTAACTTTATATAATTGTTCCCTACAATAAGCTATTAACTGCTTGAATCTCTATCCTAAATCAGCCTTAAAGTCACACAAAATTAAGATTCTTTCTTTTACCACACATTAGAATTTCAATATATTTCTCTTTTCCAGGCTTAAATAACCTCAAACAAATTTATGCTAGAAAGAGAAGGTGGGGGCCAGCACTGTGGAGTAGTAGGCTAAGCCTCTGCCTATAGCACTGGTATCCCATATGGGTGGTAGTTTAAGTCCCAGCTATTCCTTTTCTGATCCAGCTCTCTGCTTATGGCCTGGGAAAGCACTGGAAGATGTCTTAAGTGCTTGGGCCCCTGTACCTGCATGAGAGACCCAGAAGAAGCTCCTGGTTCCTAGCTTCAGGTCAGCCCGGTTCTGGCCATTGTGGCTGTCTGAGGAGTGAACCAGCAGATGGAAGACCTCTCTCTGCATCTCTCCCTCTCTCTGTAACTCTGCTTCTCAAATAGATAAAATCTTAAAAAAAAAAAAAAAAAAGAAAAGAAAAGAAATAAAGATAAGGTGATGTGGAAAAATATAAAGCAGTCAGTTATTTCTTTTTCCAGGAATATCCTTAATTACAAATCAGGTATATTTCTTCAAATCAGAATAACAACTGTATAGCTTTCCTTCATATGTGGATCAGGAAAGAATCAATTATCTAGATGCCAGGAATAATTTCACTATTCAAGCATTGTTTCTTAGCCAAAACACAAGGAAAGCAAACAACAAAAACTGTCATTCACAACAGCTGCCTGAAGAATCTGGTCACATAGTCAAACTCAAGTTTTTTTGTTTTTGTTTTTGATTTTTAATATTTATTTATTGGGGCTGATGTTATGGCACAGTGGGTAAAGCTGTCATCTGTAATGCTGGCATCCCATATGAGTGCTGGTTCAAGTCCTGGTTGTTCTGCTTCCATTTCAGTTCCCTGCTAATGCTCTTGGAAAAGCAGCAAAGGATGTTCCAAGTCCTTGGGCCCTTGCACCCATGTGGAAGACCCAGGGGAGGTTCCTGGCTCTGGACCATTTGGGGAGTGAACCAGCAGATGGAAGATCTCTCTGTCTCTTCTTCTCTCTGTAACTCTTTCAAATAAGTAATTTTTAAAAAATATTAATTTATTTATTTGAAAGGCAGTTACAGAGAGGCAGAGGCAGAGGCAGAGAGAGAGAGAGAGAGAGAGAGAGAGAGAAAGAGGTTTTCCATCCATTGGTTCACTCCCCAAATGGCCTCAATGGCAGAGCTGTGTCAATCCCACTTTCCCAGGCCATAACAGAGAGTTGGATTAGAAGTGGAGCAGCCAGGACTCGAACCAGTGTCCACATGGAATGCTGGCACTGCAGGTGGCGGCTTTACCTGCTATACACAGCTTTGGTCCTTAAATATATTTTTTAATATAAAAAAACAGCATTAGAGAGAGGGAATGACACAGAAAGAGATCTTTCTTCTGTTTCACTCCTCAAATGGCCACAGCCACTGGGGCTGGGCAAGGCTGAAGCCAGGAGCTTCAACCAGATCTCCCACATGCATGGCAGGGGCCCAGTGATTTGGGCCATCTTCTCTTGCTTTCCTAGGCATGTTAGCAGGGAGCTGGATAGGAAATGGAGTAGCTGGACTCAAACTGGTCCTCACATGGAATGCTGGCATCACAGGCAGATGCTTAACCTGCCAAGCCAAAACATTGCCCCAAACTCAAGTTTTAAGGTGCCATATGGTTTCCTTCATTCATTGGTGACAGAGGGAAACTTCAGTGTTAGAATCTCAGATACTCATAAACTATACAGTGATTGATCCACCTACTTTTAATAATTGAGTCAATCATTATACTGAGATCATTAGCTTCTTGAAGAGCTAATAAAACAAAGTAATTCTCACATGGAAAAAAAGAGAATCAGCAGAAGAAATGTAAGTTAGCACACTATTTTGGCTACCTAGCTAGTTCACCCTTTCTTCCACACCCAATTATCTAATTCTGATTCTTTTGGCATTTTCCTTCCTCTGAGGATACAATGTCAAGGTGACCTTATCCTGGAATTCTGGGATATGAACTGTGGTAACTCTTGCCTTTCTGTGACTAGTTTTAGAAGTAACTTAATGAGGGGCCTGTGCTGCTGGGGTGCAGCGGGTTAAAGTCCTGGCCTGCAGCGCTGGCATCCCATATGGGCGCCAGTTCGAGTCCTGGCTGCTCCACTTCCGATCCAGCTCCCTGCTGATGTGCCTGGGAGGGCAGCGGAGGATGGCCCGGGTCCTTGGACCCCTGCTACCCACAAGGGAGACCCAAGGGACGTTCCTGGCTCCTGGCTTTGAATTGGCTCAGCTCCAGTTGTTGTGGCCATTTGGGGAGTGGACTGGCGGATGGAAGACCTCTCTCTCTGTCTCTAGCCCTCTCTATAACTCTGTCTTTCAAATAAATAAAATAAATCTTTAAAAAAAAATAGTAACTCAATGAGCACCAGTGAGATATGAGGGGATTCTGCTAGTGGGTGGCTTTAATGAAAGGCTCTCTATTGTATTAAAATATTTTTAAGCCCTTAGGAAAAAATGGCAGCTATCTTCTGCTGAAGGTGGTGTTGTGTTTAAGTGAGGCCTGGACTGTGGCAGCGTTTGCCAACATACAGAGGATGAGGGAGCCGAGAGAGTATCTCTGCATCTATGAAGCTGTAATGGAGACCAGAATTAGTCAACTTGGATTCTCCCTCCCTATCTCTGGGCCTCTTGATATGTGAGGTCTTAAGTCTTCTTATCATTTAAGCTATTCTGAGTTGAGTTTACTACCTGAACATCATAAGAGATAGTTAGAAAGGGCATGTTAAGAGAAGAACTATCTTGGAGCCAGCACTCTGGTATAGTAGGCTAAGCCTCTGCCTGCTGTGCTGCCATATAATATGGGCGCTGGTTCATAACCTGGCTGGTCTTCTTTAGATCAGCTCTCTACTGTGACCTGGGAAAGCACGGAAGATGTCCCAAGTGCTTGGGCCTCTGCACCTACATGGGAGACCCAGAGGAAGCTCCTGGCTCCTGGCTTTGAATTGGCTCAGCTCTGGCTGTTGCAACCACTTGGGGAGTGAACCAGAGGATAGAAGACCTTTCTCTCTGTCTCTCCCTCTGGCTGTCATTCTACCTCTTAAATAAATAAATAAATAAATAAATAAAGTTAAAAAAAAATAAGAGAGATGGACTCCCTGGACCAGAGAAGTTTAGCTATTGAAGTAGTAATAACTGACAGGGTGAGAGACGATAATAATAATCAGCTAAATTCCTTTGAGTACTTACTTTGTACCAGACACTATTCTAAAGTACTTTAGGCATCTCACTGGATTTTACAAAAATCCTATGACAAACATATTACTATCATTACCACCATTTTATAGACAAGTAAACTGAGGTACAAAGAAGTTAAATAATTTGTTCATGGTCATACAACTAGTATAAAGCAGAGCCAGGGTTCAAAGCCAGGGAATTTGGCTCTGATACTTGCTTTCTTCACCTTTATGCAATATTACCTCTCACAAGGGACAGATGGTCAAAAGACCAGAGAGGAATATGAGAAGTCTGAAAAACACGAAGGAATTGTGAGATCTTATTATTCAAAGAATACTTAGAAATTTTCTCATTCAATTCCACCCTTCTACAGCCACAGTCACTCATGATTGAGTTCTTCATTCATTAGCAACTCTGAAAAACAGTTGTCTGTTCCTCTTATTATACTCTAGTAAAGGCAAAGTCTTCACCTTTAGAGACAAATCATTTCTTTTGGGAACATCTTCATCAAAAAGACGCAAAACTCATCTCCTTGTTACTTATTCCCACTGGCCCCAGTTTAGCTTTCTTTGACAATTATAGAGAATAAGCTTAACCTGGCTTCCATCAGGGACCCTTACAAAAGACAACTCTATCTTACTTCGTTCTCCAAACAGTCCCAGCTTCTTTAAGTCAGGTCTTCACATCCCATGATTTTAAGCCTCCTCATTATTTTGCTTCTAGATAAAAGGAGCTATCCTGATGAGGCAGATGGAGGCTAGGAGTTACAGTGCTACTGTTCCACAGTCATGATCTACAGGAAAATCACTGAGCACAAAAATCACAATTCTTGTGCTGAGACTTTCTTTTTGCAACTTCAAAATGACCTTTAATTAAGGTCATTTTTTTGGACAGGCAGAGTGGACAGTGAGAGAGAGAGAGAAAGGTCTTCCTTTGCCGTTGGTTCACCCTCCAATGGCCGCCGCGGCCGGCACGCTGCGGCTGGTGCACCGTGCTGATCGGAAGGCAGGAGCCAGGTGCTTCTCCTGGTCTCCCATGGGGTGCAGGGTCCAAGGACTTGGGCCATCCTCCACTGCCTTCCCGGGCCACAGCGGAGAGCTGGCCTGGAAGAGGGGCAACCGGGACAGAATCCAGCGCCCCGACTGGGACTAGAACCTGGGGTGCCAGCGCCGCAAGGCGGAGGATTAGCCTAGTGAGCCTCGGCGCCGGCTAAGGTAATTTCTAATCTTATAAACTAAGCAGAAGACTCCATTTACCCTTAGGGCATAAAAATTCCTGAAGCAGGAGTGGGCACTGTGGCACAGCAGGTAAGCTGCCACACTGGAGCACCAGTTTGAGTCCTGGCTGTTTTGACTTCCCATCCAGCTTTCTCCTAATGCATCCTGGGAGGTAAGAGATGATAGCCCAGTAATTGGGTTCCTGCCACCTACATGGCAGACCCAGATAAAGTTCCAGGCTTCTGGCTTTGGCCTGGCCTAGCCAGATGGAAGATATCTAGATCCCCTCTATCTCACCCCCTTTTCAAGTAGATAAAAATAAATAAACATTAAAACAAAAACATTCTTAGATACAAAATTTCCTGGGCCAAAACAAAAATGAAACTTGCAGTTGAGGGACAAGACAATTTATTAACTAAATTAGCCTTTAAAGTGTGAGAATAAATAAAGACAAGCTAAAAGGCAGAGAAGTAATTTCCACTTTTGATGGTTTATTTTATATAGAGGAAAAAAAGCAAGGGCTTGGGAGGTTTATTTGATAGGAAAAACAGAAAGGAACTATTTCATATATAACTGTGACTAGAACAAAGCAAAGACATTAAGCTCTCAGGAGGGCCTAGATGTGTGCTTCTCTACAACCTATCTGTGCACATTGTACATCTCACCCAGGCAAACAGCACAGTTTCTAAGGCAGACCATCTCCTGAGGATTCTCAGTGGTACAAAGCTGCATAAAGAGACTGTGAGATGTAGGGGCAAGTAGGAGTGAGGAAATGGAATGATACAAGGAGGATGGTTGGGAGCTAAGATTCACACATTTTTTTCAGGGAGAATACTGTATATTCCCCATAAATTTTTTGACTGCCAAGGTTAAGTACTTTCCAGAACACAATGAGATTATATATCTATCCATCGACTCTATAAACAACTTTCTAGGCTTTGGGCCAAAAGGAATACATTATATAGGGGATGCTCAGAGACAGGATAGTTTCATTTTCTCCCTTTAAGTCTATGCCCAAGGGGGCCGGTGCCGTGGCTCATTTGGTTAATCCTCCACCTGCAGTGCCGGCATCCCATATGGGCACCGGGTCCTAGTCTCAGTTGCTCCTCTTCCAGTACAGCTCTCTGCTGTGACCCGGGAGGGCAGTGGAGGATGGCCCAAGTGCTTGGGCCCCTGCACTCGCATGGGAGACCAGGGATGAGGCGCCTGGCTCCTGGCTTTGGATCAGCACAGTTCTGGCCATAGCAGCTATTTGAGGAGTGGGCCAACGGAGGGAGGACCTTTCTCTCTCTCTCTTTCACTGTTTAACTCTACGTGTCAAATAAAATAATAAATAAAAATCTATGACCAAGTAGAGAGACTACAAGCAAGAAGACAATATTTGTGTGCTAAAAATTGTGACATCCTATGCCAAATTCCCGCTAAAAGCTTTCCAGTTTGTTACTAATTTACTATCAAGAGTAAATTCCTCCATGATCACCATATGGGGACAGTGATGTGATGCAATGGGTTAAGCTACCACCAGGGATGCCCATATCCCATATAGGTGCCAGTTTGAGTCCCCACTGCTCACTTCTGATCTAGCTTCTGGCTAATGAACCTGGGAAAGCAGCAGAGGATGGCTTGGGTCCTTGGGTACCTGTACCCAAGAGGGAGACCTAGATGGAGTTCCAGGCTCCTGGCTTTGGTCTGGCCCAGCTCCAGTCATTGCGGCCATGTGGGGAGTGAACCAGCAGATAAAAGATAGGATGTCTCTCTTTCTCTCCTTCCTTCTCTCTGTTATTCTGCCTTTCAAATAAATGAATAAAATTAAAAAAATGAAATATCACACTGCATGCCTTAAATATGTATGATATTGTTACTAATTTTTTTAACGTTTAAAGAGATGGAAATGTTAACTAACCTGATTTGATCATTACACATCATATATACATATCAAATTATCACACTGTGCCACGTAAATATGTACAATTAAAAGACAAAATTTATTAAGAGTAAATTACTCTAAATTGATAACATTTAAAAAACTTTTATTTTTGAGAGGCAGAGTTAGACACTGAGAGAGAGACAGAGAGAAAGGTCTTCCTTTTTCCATTGGTTCACCCCCAAAATGGCTGCTACGGCCGGCGCGCTGCACCAATCCGAAGCCAGGAGCCAGGTGCTTCTTCCTGGTCTCCCATGTGGGTGCAGGGCCCAAGCACTTGGGCCATCCTCCACTGCCTTCCCGGGCCACAGCAAAGAGCTGGACTGGAAGAGGGGCAACTGGGACAGAATCCGGCGCCCCAACCGGGACTAGAACCCAGGGTGCCGGCGCCACAGGCAGAGGACTAGCCAAGTTAGCCGCGGCACCGGCTACATTTAAAAAACTTTTAAAACTGGGGGGAGGTAGATGGCGTTTAGTGCAATAGTTGAGGCATCCTTAGGACGTGCCATGTCACAGTGCATGGGTTTGACTCCTGCCTCCACTCCCAATTCCAGTTTCCTGCTCATACACGAGCTGGGAGGCAGCAAGTGATAACTCAAGTAGATGGGTCCCTGCCACCCACATGGGAGACCCAGTTTGAATTTCAGGCTCCTGGATTTTGGTCTGGCTACTGTCTCTGCCTCTTTGTGTGTCTTTCTGCCTTTCAAATGAAAATAAATAAAGTGTAGGGGCTCAGGAGAATGGATTTTAAAAATGGTGGTAAGTTTATATAATGGAATACTATTTAACAATAAAAAATGAACAGCTATATATACTGATACACATAAAAACATGGATGGATCGCAAAACTTCTATGGTATATCAAAGAAAGCAGTCATCCCCGCCCCCGATACATACTATATGTAAGTTTACTTATTCAAAGTTCAAGAGCAAGCAAGCTAACCTACAGTAATTGAAATCAGAAAGTGGTTGCTTAGGGCTTAGGAGGTAGATATTAACTAGAAACAGGAATAAGGGACTCTCCTGGAGTGATGGAAAATATTCTATCTTGTTTGAGGCAGTCATTACATGGATCTAGTGTACAATTATCAAAACTCCTGGACTGAATGCTTAAAATCTGTGACTTTTATTATATTTTATTTAATCATGTCAAAAAAGAAAAAAAAAAATACCCTTAGGAATCAAGCAGTGGGAACAAAACACCCATAGGGATAGACAGTAGGTTAAAATAAAATATAGTAAGACAATCTAGGTGCTAATGCATTGGAAGCCTTTCCTTATATTCTTTGACACTGGAATTAGAAGGAAATAAAAAGGTTCTAATGTTTATTCAGCACGATTAGGAACTTGGTGCTTTACGTACTTCAACTTACATCTACCAAGAGCAGTTAAGCATCTTGATCAAGGTCACAGGAGGACTAAATGACAGAACCAGATCAGAATGCTGGCACGGTCTGATTCCAAAGTCAACATTCTTCCCATGACTTTGATTTTTCTTTTTATTATTTCTATACCTTATTTAATCTTAACACAATGATTTGTTTGGATATTTTTCAGATGACAAAACCAATGTTCAAGTCAAGTGAATATGAGAGGCAAGGCCAGCCTCTAACCCAGCTGTGTGTGATCCCAAAATCAAAGTTCCAGGTATTCCAAGGTGGCTGGCTATTCAGCAGCACACTAGGGCACGGAGTGCATGATAGCAAGGGATAGGCAGTGGGGGGTCGGAGTGGAGGTGGGGTTTGGATCTATAAGGTCTCTCTTCAAAGAGTAAGAGTGGGGGACATATTTTTGGATTAAAAAATAGATTTTGGGCTGTTGCGGCGCAGCGGGTTAAGCCACCACTTGTAATGCTGGCATCCCTTATTAGAGTGCCGGTGCAATTCTTGCTTCTCATCCAGCTTCCTGCTAATATGCCTGGGAAAGCAGCAGAGGGTGGCATGAGCGCTTGGGCCCCTGCCACCCTCATGGAAGACCTGGATGGAGTTCTGGGCTCCTGGCTTCAGCCTGGCCTATCTCTAGCCTTTGCTATTATTTGGGAATTGAACCAGAGGATGGCAGACCTGTTTCTCCCTCTCCTTCTCTCACTCTGCCTTTCAAATAAACAAATTAAATCTTTTAAAAAATACACACGTTTGTGAATTTACCCGTATTTCCTTTCAACCTGGGTCCACTTCTCCTGACTTTGAGTTCTTTATTTTATTTTTTTTGACAGGCAGAGTTAGACAGTGAGAGAGACAGAGAGAAAGGTCTTCCTTCCATTGGTTCACCCCCTAAATGGCTGCTACGGCCGGCGCGTTGTGCCAATCCGAAGCCAGGAGCCAGGTGCTTCCTCCTGGTCTCCCACGCGGGTGCAGGGCCCAAGTGCTTGGGCCATCCTCCACTGCCTTCCCGGGCCACAGTGCCCCAATCTGGACTAGAACCTGGGGTGCCAGCACCGCAGGCGGAGGATTAGCCAAGTGAGCTGCGGCGCCAGCCGAGTTCTTTATAGTTTATAGAAAGTATCTTATTTGATCTTTTCTAGGTATAGAGTGTTATCTCCATTTTATAAATGAAGATACTAGAAGTAAAAAATATTAAGATGATTTTTCAGGACTATACACTATGTAAAAGGAGCCAGGATCCAAACTCAAGTCTATCTGTTTCCAAAATTCCAGGCTCATTTCATTACAGTGTAAAAACAAAGAAAACAAAACAAAACAGTATGGTAGCTGCTTACCTGAAGAGATAAATGCCTAACAGCCCCCCAGAAAATGACAGGGAAAAAAGGGTCTAATGCGTTACAATAAATGAAACATATGATTCAATTCTTCACAAAGAAAGAAAACAGAAAACATAGGAATAGAGTATAAAGTGCTTATGAAACATATAGGCCAGTGCCGCGGCTCAACAGGCTAATCCTCCGCCTGTGGCGCCGGCACACCGGGTTCTAGTCCCGGTCGGGGCACCGGATTCTGTCCTGGTTGCCCCTCTTCCAGGCCAGCTCTCTGCTGTGGCCCGGGAGTGCAGTGGAGGATGGCCCAAGTTCTTGGGCCCTGCACCCGCATGGGAGACCAGGAGGAAAGCACCTGGCTCCTGGCTTCAGATCAGCGCAGTGCGTGGGCCACGGTGCACGGGCGCGTTGGCCGCGGTGGCCATTGGAGGATGAACCAATGACAAAGGAAGACCTTTCTCTCTGTCTCTCTCTCTCTCACTGTCCACTCTGCCTGTCCAAAAAAAAAAAAAAAAAAAAAAAAGAAAAGAAAAGAAAAGAAAAAAGAAACATATAAAGCTTATAGTTATGACAGTCACCAAGCTCTTTAAGATCTACAGAAGTCAGGGCGGTGCTGTGGTGTACTAAGCTAAGCCTCTGCTGGGTCACCAGCATCCCAATGCTCTTCTTCCAATCCAGCTCTCTGCTATGGCCTGGGAAAGCAGTGGAAGATGTCCCAAGTACTTGGGCCACTGCACCCATGTGGGAGACCGGGAGGAAGCTCCTAGCTCCTGGCTTTGAATAGGCCCAGCTCTGGCCATTGCTGCCATTTGGGGAGTGAACCAATGGGTGGAAGACCTTTCTCTCTGTCTCTCCCTCTCTGTAATTCTCAAATAAATAAATTTCTAAAAATAAAAAAAAAACCACAATATTCCTCTCTAACTCTACCTCTCAAATAAACAAACAAATCTTTAAAAAAACAAAAATGGGGACGGTGCTGTAGAATAATAGGTTAAGTCTCCAGCTGCGGTGCTGACATCACACACGGGCGCTGGTTCATGTCTCAGCTGCTCCTCTTCTGATCCAGCTCTCTTCTAATGGTCTGGGAAAGCAGTGGAAGATGGCCCAAGTGCTTGGGCCTCTGCACCCACATGGAAAACCCGGAGGAAGCTCCTGGCTCCTGGCTTCGAATTGGCCCGGCTCTGGCCATTGTGTCCTTTTGGGGAGTGAACCAGCGAGTGGAAGACATTTCTCTCGGTCTCTTTCTCTCTGTAATTCTACCTCTCAAATAGATAGATAGATAGATAGATTTATAATAATAGATAATAGATTTATGATAATAGATTTATAATAATTTCATGATCTATCTATCTTAAAAAATTACCATAGAAGCCAACTGTCAAAGACATCACTAGTACTGGATTAGGAACAACAACAATTGTGCCAATTATCCAAATCAAAGAAGCATGAAAATTATTCCACTCTGTAACTGCAAAAGGATTCATTAGTGTATAGGGAAACCCACAAGAGCTGATGTGTCCAGAGCAATTCCTTAGGCAAAGTAAAGAGAAATGAGATTAAAATATTCTGAATAAATACCCTCTTTCTTTCCTCAGTATCTGTTATGGCTATACTTGTCCTAAAATAAGAACTGCAAGTGCTTTGATCAATGAACTAAAATGTTAGCTGGGTCTCATTACAGTTTCTACTAGATCCTCTACATTTGAGGCCAAAAATGCCCATTTCATGTCTTCGAATGAAACAGAATAAATCAAACATCCCCCTCTTTCAAACAAAAGGCAGCAGTGGGGGATTTCCTCTCTACTGCTTCCATTTTCTTTAGCTTTATTAAACTAGTACCACAATGCAGAAAATAGCCCAGAAAGTTAGGGATGGAAAAGATCTTGACAGTTCAATATCTTTTCCCAGCCCCTTGTAACACTGCTCCCAATGAACCCAGGTAAGAAACCTGGGAAATGAATAATTTTAATTTATCTGTTGTCCATGGTAGTTTCAGGATACCTTCCACTGCTAACTTAACACTCTGTACTCGAGAATACCAATAAGATTCTTTCCATTGCAGCTACCATCCTGCCTTACCATGACCCTTGGTCATGCCACCACTACTATTGGGTAAAGAGGAAATCTCAACCAACAATTTAGTATTAAAAGAATCTTCCAAAATCTAAAATCAAATGTGAGACTGGTCAGAGAAATTAGATAAGGACAATCTAATTTCATGAAAATAAATTGGAAAAATTTTTTAAAACTTTTATTTAATAAATATAAATTTCAAAAGTACAACTTTTGGATTATAGCGGCTTTTCCCCCCATAACCTCCCTCCCACCGAAATTGGAAATCTTTAAGAATTATCAACCCTTAAGCCTCTGCTGCAAAGGACTATTGTTTATTCCCCAATATCCAATCACCTCTTTTGTACTAGAACAACTAATTTTTTTTGCCCATGGCTTCTTTTTTTTTTTTAACTTTTATTTAATGAATGTAAATTTCCAAAGTACGACTTATGGATTACAATGGCTTCCCCCCCATACCGTCCCTCCCACCCACGACCCTCCCCTTTCCCACTCCCTCTCCCCTTCCATTCACATCAAGATTCATTTTCAATTATCTTAATATACAGAAGATCAGCTTAGTATACATTAAGTAAGGATTTCAATGGTTTGCTCCCACACAGAAACATAAAGTGAAAAATAATAGATGATTTTTTTAAATGATGATGAAATCAGATCAGACATATTGTCATGTTTAATCCCAGTGAGAGTCAAGTTGGGAGTTGATAATTTCTTTTCTTTTTTTTTACAGAAGATCAGTTTAGTATGCATTAAGTAAAAATTTCAACAGTTTGCACCCCCATAGAAACACAAAGTGAAATATATTGTTTGAGTACTTGTTATAGCATTAAATCTCAATGTACAGCACATTAAGGACAGAGATCCTACATGAGGAGTAAGTGCACAGTGACTCCTGTTGTTGACTTTACCAATTGACACTCCTGTCTATGGCATCAGTAATCTCCCTATGCTCCAGTCATGAGTTTCCAAGGCTATGGAAGCCCTCTGAGTTCTCCGACTCTTATCTTGTTTAGACAAGGTCATAGTCAAAGTGGAGGTTCTCTCCTCCCTTCAGAGAAAGGTACCTCCTTCTTTGAAGACCTGTTCTTTCCACTGGGATCTCACTCACAGAGATCTTTTTGCCAGAGTGTCTTGGCTTTCCATGCCTGAAATACTCTCATTGCCCATGGCTTCTTAAGAAAAAAAATTACACATTATTCCAAATTCCACTGTTGCTAAATATGAGTATGTGACTAAGTTCTGTTCTATGAAATGCAGACAGAGGTAGTTTTATAGGGCTGCATCTCCCCAAAATCCATGTTGAACCTCTCAGTATTTCAGAATGTGATATTTGTAGAAAGGGCCTTTAAAGAAGCTATTATGGTGGGGCTTAATCCAATCTGATGAATGTCCTTATAAAAAGAGGAAATTTGGGCACATAGACAATAGGAATATGTTGCACATGGTACAAAGACCTTGTGAAGACAGAGAAAGTGGCTACCTGGAAGCCACAGAGAGGTTTCAGGAGAAACCGAACCTGCTGGCACCATGATCTTAGACTTCTAGCTTCTAGAACTGAGAGGAAATAAATTCTTACTGTTTAAGCCACCTAGCCTGTGCTCTTTCATTACAGCAGCTCTGGCAGACTAAGAAAAGTTAGTAAATACACTTCTTGCAAAAGTGAGAGCTGCAGCTCCAGCAGCCCTATTGCAGTGACAGATGACACTAGAATAAAAACCATAAATACAGATATGTAGGTCTCTAACTAAACCAATCCTGTACCTACCTCTGGATCTCTTGACTGTGAGAGAAAAATAAACTTGTGTGATTTAAAATCCTCTTTGTGGGGCTGGCACTATAGCCTAATGGATAAAGCTGTAGCCTCTGGCACTGGCATCCCATATGGGTGCCAGTTCATGTTTCACTGGCCCCACTTCCAATCCAACTCCCTACTAATGGCCTGGGAAAAGCAGTAGAAGATGGCCCAAGTGCTTGGGCCTCTGCTACCCACATGGGAGATGTGGAAGCAACACCTGGCCCCTGGCTTTGGTGTGGCCTAGTATAGGCCATTATGGCCATCTAGGGAGTGAAATCAGCACATGGGAGATCTCTCTGTCACTCCCCCTCTCTCTGTAACTGTTTCAAATATATATAAATAAGTCTTAAAAAAAGATCTCTTTGGGTTTTGCTGTTAAATGTCACCAGAATCCAAACCCAACACAGTCCCTACGTGATATGTCTCATACATACATAAAACATACATTCACTATAAGCAATAATGATGAAAACAATAATAAGCAATACCTATAAGCAATAAATAAGTACTACAGCAAAAACCTAGAGCTGAGGCTGGCATTGAGGCACAGAGGGTTAAGCCGCTGCCTGTGACACCAGCACCCCATATGGATGGTTCAAGTCCCAAATACTCTGCTTCTGATTCAGCTCCCTGCTAATGCACCTAGGAAAGCAGTGGAAGATGGCTCAAGTACCTGGGATGCTGCTCCCCAGAAGGGAGAACAGATGCAGCTCTAGACTCACGGTTTCAGCTTGACCCAGGCCTAGCTGTTACAACTATTTGGATAGTGAACCAGTGGACTCTCTCTCTCTTTCAAAAACCAAAACAAATGGCCAGCGCTGTGGCTCACTTAGCTAATCCTCTGCCTGCAGCGCTGGCATCCCATGTGGGTGCCGGGTTCTAGTCCTGGTTGCTCCTCTTCCAGTCCAGCTCTCTGCTGTGGCCTGGGAAGGCAGTGGAGGATGGCCCAAGTGCCAACAGGCCCTGGCTCCTGGCTTCGGACTGGTGTAGCTCTGGCCGTAGTGGTCATTTGGGGGGTGAACCAATGGAGGGAAGACCTTTCTCTCTCTCACTGTCTAACTCTATCTGTCAAATAAATAAAAACTAACAAACTAACAAAAAAAAAAAAACCCAAAAAGTTGGAGCTGATATGTACTTGAGAAGGAAGAGGTAAAATGAGAGCTGGCATTTTTTTTGAAGAATATAAGAGTACCCCACTGCAGGCATTTGGAGAGTGAACCAGTAGATGCGAGGTATCTCATTCTCTTTCCCACCCCTCTCCCCCTACTTCTGTCATGAATAAATAAATGAGTGAATGAACATACAATAAAGAGTATCACCTTTGTGACTAACACTACTTCTGCTCCAAGGAAAAAGATAACCATTATTAGTAGGTGAGTTAGGGGTGGCATCTACTAAAATAAGGAACATTCTATCTCCAGTGTGAAGGCAGCAATCAGGTTACAGTGAATGAAATTATGGACTTCAAGTTTGACATAGATTTGACCATATGACTACTGTTTCCATAACATATTAATCCCATAACTGAGTCTCAGTACACTTGTCTATAAGATAGGCATGATACATACCTCACAGAATCACTGGATAATGACATAAGACATAAATGTCAGATGCCTGCACGTAAGAGATGCTCCTCGCAATCATACACTACAGTAAGAAGGGGCAGAAACAGAATTGAGAGATCTCCTTTCCTTGCCATTCACTGGCATTTGATGAGCTAACATATTTTGATTCAGGACTGACAAGTCATATATAGCCTTTTCCCAGTCAGTAATGAACCCACACTGTCCTTGCATATGTGAGACCCTTGCTTATTTTAATGAGATTGGTAAAAGTAAACAGTGAAAGACTAAACAAAACAGAGAAGGTAAGACTCCTATTGACTTCTCCCTCTACCTGGCTTCTTCTTTTTCTTTCTCTTTCTCTCTTTCTCTCTCTCTCTCTTTTTTTTTTTTTTTAAGATTTTATTTACTTATTTGAGAGGCAGAGCGACACAGAGAGGCAGAGAGAGAGAGAGAGAGAGAGAGAGAGGTCTTCCATCTGCTGGTTCACTCCCCAAATGGCCACAATGGCCAGAGCTGGGCCGATCCAAAGCCAGGAGGTTCCTCTGGGTCTCCCACATGGGTGCAGGGGCCCAAGGACTTGGGCCATCCTCTACTGTTTTCCCCGGTGATCAGCAGAGAGCTGGATCCAAAGAGGAGCAGCCAGGACATGAACAGGTACCCATGTGGGATGCTAGCACTGCAAGCGGAGGCTCAACCCATTACACCACAGCACCAACACCCCTGGCTTCTTATTTTTCTTGGTATGTTCCAGAAAGATAGATAGATAGATAGATAGATAGGTAGATAGATAGATAGATTCTATCTAGATAGATATAGATAATTTCAAAGATTTATTTGTTTGAAAGGCAGAGTTACAGAGAGGCAGAGGCAGAGACATCTTCCATCCACTGGTTCACTCCCTAAATGACTGCGACAGCCAGTCGCAGATGAGCTGGGCCCTTCTGAAGCCAGAAGCTTCACCTGGTCTCCCACATGGGTGCAAGGGCCCAAGGACTTGGACCATCTTCCACTGCTTTCCCAAATGCATTAGCAGGGAGCTAGATGGGAAGTGCAGCAGCCAGGAATTGAACTGGCACCTCTATGGGATGCTGGTACTGCAGGCGGCAGTTTTACCCACTATGACACAGCACTGGCCAAAGTATGTTATATTTTAAGAATTGCTTTTAGGGGCTGGCCTAGTGACTCAGTGGGTTAAGCCATTGCCTGCAATGCTGGCATCCCATGTGGGTGCCACTTTGCATCCTGGCTACTCCACTTCTAGTCTACCCTCCTGCTAATTTGTCTAGGAAAGCAGCAGAAGATAGCATGTACTTGGGCCCCTGCACCCACTTGGGAGACCCTGATGGAGTTCCAGGCTCCTGGCTTTGGCTTTGCCAATGTGGTCATTTGGGAACTGAAACAACAGACAGAAGATTGATTTAACTGTGTTTCAAATAAAATAAATAAAACTTAAAAAAAAAAAAAAAGAGGGATCAGTGCTATGGTGCAGTGGGTTTAAGCCATGGAGTGCTGGCATCCCATCTAGGAACTGGTACACCCAGTAGGAGACGTGGACGAAGCTCCTGGCTTCAGCCTGGCCCAGCCCAGTAGTTGTGGCCATTTGGGGAGTGAACCAATGGACGGAATCTCTCTGTATGTCTCTTCATTTCTCTCTGTGTAACTCTGTCTTTCAAATAAATAAATAAATCTTACCAAAAAAAAAAGAATTGCTTTTAAAAAGTCAATTTAGGTAAATGCTTTTTCCAAGAGAGAACTCCAATGTTTGATATGGGTTTGAGATTAGGCCTAAGGCAAAGACAAGTCACTCAGAATGGCTGTTTCCTTCAGACTTGTAGATACCCATAATGGTTGGTCAGGTATTTAAAGAATACTGTTTGATGGCAAAGATCCTCTAGAGTGCTTATCATTTATCACACCACTGCATATAGAGAGCTAGCCACTTTACAAGTAGATATATTTTTAGAATTTTTATTTATTTATTTTCACTTTACTTGAAAGGCAGAGAGATCTTCCATCTGTGGCTTCACTCCCCAATTGCCCACAACAGCCAAGGCCAACCAGGCTGAAGCCAGGAGACTGGAAACTAATCTGGATCTCCCATGTGGGCGAAGTTAGCCATCATGTACTACTTCCCAAAACACACATTAGCAGGAAGCTGGATTAGAAGCAGAGCAGGAGTTGAACCCAGGCTCTTGATAGGGAATGCAGGCACACTAGGTGGAGACAACCATTATGTCAAATGGTTGCCCCTACAAGTAGATATTATTATTCCTACTTTATAGAAGAGTAAACTGAAGCTCCAAGTGATAAAGAAGCTAATCTTGCTGACTTTAATTTCAAAATGTATCTTAAAATTCTGATGATTACCTACATTTCCATGGCTACCACCCTGCTCCAAGCCACCAGCCTCTTTCTCTTTTTTTCCTTCAATTTTTGTAATTATGGTAAAATGCACATACCATAAAAGTCACTGCATTAATCACTTTTAAGTGTACAGCCTGGTGTCATATTATGCAATCATCAGCACCATCCATCTCCATAACTCTTTTCACCTTGTAAAACTGCAACTCTGCACTCAGTAAACCATAACTCCTCATTCCCTCCCCTGGCAACTACCATTTTACTTGTTGTCCTTATGATTCTGACTACTCTAATTACCCCAAAGAAGTGAAACCATATAGTATTTTTCCTTTTTGCGACCACCTTATTTCACCTGGCACAATGCCCTCAAGGTTCATCCATGTTATTGCATACGTCAGAATTTCCTTCCTCTTTTTTTTAAGATTTATTTTTATGTATTTGAAAGAGTTACAGAGAAAGGTAGACACACACACACACACACACAGAGGGAGGGAGGGAGGGAGGGAGGGAGGGAGGGAGAGAGGGAGAGAATCTTCCATCCACTGGTTCATTCCCCAAATGACCACAATGGCCAGAGCTGAGCCGATCCCGATCCAAAGTCAGGAGCCAGGAACTTCTTCCGGGATTCCCATGTGGGCGCAGGGGCCCAAGGACTTGGGCCATCTTCCACTGCTTTCCCGGGCCACAGCAGAGAGCTGAATCAGAAGAGGAGCAGTTGGAACTCAAACTGGCGCCCATATGGGATGCCGGTGCTTCAGGCAGGGGCTTTAACCCACTGCACCACAGCACTGGCCCTGAGAATTTCCTTCCTGTTTTAAGCTGCATTATATCCCACTGTGTGTGTGTGTGTGTGTGTTATATACACTATGTTTTTGATTCATCTGTTGATAGACACTTGCTTTAACTATTGTAACAACACTGCTATAAATATAGGGTTTACAAATATCTCCTCAAGAATTTTTTTTTCAATTCAGATCCAGAAGTGGATAACACAGTAATTTTAATATTTTGAGAAACTGCTATACAGTCTTTCATAGCAGTTGTACCATATTACATTTCTACTAACAGTGCATAACCATTACAATTTATCTACATCCTCACCAACACCTTTTTTTTTTTAATAGTAGCCAATATGATGGGCATGAAGTGGCATCTCACTGTAATTCTGATTTGCAGGGCCAATGCTGTGGACACTGTGGCATGGTGGGTAAGGCCACCGCCTACGGTGCCTGAAGTCCTGGCTGCTCCACTTCCATTCCAGCTCCCTGCTAATGCGCCTGGGAAAGCAATGGAAGATGGCCCAAGTGCTTGGGCTCCTGCACCCACATGGAAGACCCAGAAGAAGCTCCTATCTCATAGCTTCGGCCTGTACCAGCCCCAGCCGTTGTGGCCACTTGGGGTTTTGGGGAGTGAACCAGCAGATGGAAGATATCTCTGCCTTTCTCACTCTCTGTAACTCTGCCTTTGAAATACATAAATAAAATCTTTAAAACATTTTCTATTTGCATTTCCTAATGTTCAGTGATACTGAGCATCTCTTAATGTGCTTATTACCAATTTAGATAATTTCTCTGGAGAATGATCTACTCAAGTCCTTTATCCACTTTTTAGTTATACACATACACATTTATTTTTATCTTTCATCACATATGTGATTTGCAAGTATTTTTTTTTCATATTATAGATTGCCTTGCTTTTCAATCCACAAGATTTGTTTTCATGAAGCTCAACTTATCTATATTTTTTGTTTTCACAAACAATAAAAATTAATGGCAAATCTATGTTGTAAAGGCTCTGCCTTATGTTTTCTTTTAAGAGATTCCTAGTTTTAGGTCTTACATTTAGGTTTTTGATTTTGAGTATTTTTTATGTATGGTATAAGGTAAGGATCCAACTTCATTCTTTTGCATATGGATAGCCAGTTCTCCTAGCACTATTTGTTGAAAGCCCATTCTTCTTTTTTTTTTTTTTTTAAAGATTTATTTATTTATTTGGAAGTCAGAGTTACACAGAGAGAGAAGGAGAGGCAGAGAGAGGGGTCTTCCATCTGCTGGTTCACTCCCCAGGTGGCTGCAATGCCAGAGCTGGGCCAATCCAAAGCCAGGAGCCAGGAGCTTCTTTCGGGTCTCCCATGTGGGTGCAGGGGCCCAAGGACTTAGGCCATCTTTTACTGCTCTCCCAGGCCATAGCAGAGTGCTGGATTGGAAGTGGGGCAGCTGGGACTCGAACCAGTGCCCACATGGGATACTGGCACTGCAGGCGGCAGTTTTATCTGCTGCGTCACAGCACCGGCCCTGAAAGCCCATTCTTTTTCCACTGAATGATACTGGCACCCTTGTCAAAAAAAGAAACACCTGATTATATATGCAAAGTTTATTTCTCTATTTTTTCCACTGGTCTTTATGTCTACCTTTATACCACTACTTTGTTGTTTTTTTTTTTTTAATATTTATTTATTTATTTGACAGGTAGAATTATAGACAGTTAGAGAGAGAGAGACGGAGAGAAAGGTCTTCCCTCCATTGGTTCACTCCCCAAATGGCCACTACGGCTGGCGCTGTGCCAATCTGAAGCCAGGAGCCAGGTGTTTTTCCTGGTCTCCCATGCAGGTGCAGGGGCCCAAGTACTTGAGCCATCCTCCACTGCACTCCCGGGCCACAGCAGAGAGCTGGACTGGAAGAGGAGCAACCAGGACTAGAACCCGGCGCCCATATGGGATGCCAGCGCTGTAGGTGGAGGATTAACCAAGTGAGCCACAGTGCCGGCCCCCACCACTACTTTGTTTTGATTACTGTACCTCTGTAGTAAGTTTTGAAATCAGGAAGTGTGGGTCTTCCAGCTTTGTTCTTTTTCAAGATTGTTTTGGCTAGCTGGGGATTCTTGGGATTACATATGAACTTTAGATGTTTTTTTTCTATTACTGCAATAAAGGTCATTGGGATTATAGGGACGGCATTGAATTTGTAGACTGCTCTGAGTAATGTTGACATCTTAATATTAAGTCTTGGAATAGGTGTTGTGGTGCAGTGTGTTAAGCCACCATTTGGGATGTCCCCATCCTATATCAGTGCGCCTTTTTTGGGTCCTGTCTACTTCACACTTATTGCTACCATCCCTGGGAAGCTGCACATGAAGGCCTAAATACTTGGGTCCCTGCCATCTATGTGGGAGGTTCAGATGTGGTTTCTTACTTCTTGCTTCAGCCTGGCTTTGTCCCTGCTGTTGCAGGCATTTGGGGGAGTAAACCAGTTTATAGAAGATTCTCTCTCTCTCTCTCTCTCTTTTTAAAGATTTATTTATTTACTTGAAAGGCAGAGTTGCAGAGGCAGAAGCAGAGAGAGAGAGAGAGAGAGACAGTCTTCCATTTGCTGGTTCACTCTTCAGATGACCACAATGGCCAGAGCTGTGCCGATCCGAAGCCAGGAGCTTCTTCTGGGTCTCCCACACGGGTGCAGGGGCCCAAGGACTTCGGCCATCCTCTACTGCATTCCCAGGCCATAGCAGAGAGCTGGATAGGAAGTGGAGCAGCTGGGACACAAACCGGTGCCCATATGGGATGCTGGCACTGCAGGCGGCGGCTTTGTCCACTACACGACAGTGCCAGCCCCATATCTCTGTCTTTCCCTCTCTCTGTCACTCTTTCAAATCAATAAGTCTTTAGAAAAAAATTGTCTTCCAATTCATGAAGCTGAAAAATATTTCCATTTATTTTAGCAATGTTTTTTATTTTTCATTGTACATGACTCTCACCTCCTTGGTATTTCCTAAGTACTGCATTTTAAAAAATGCTATCATAGATGGAATTGTTTTCACAATTTCCTTTTTCATATTGTTCATTGTTACTAGATAGGAATGCAATTTATTTCTGTGTGATGACTTTGTATTCTGCTGCTTTGCTGAATTCATTTATTAGTTTAACAGGACTTTTTGGCAACATGTTTTCTACATATAAGATCACATCATCTGCAAACAGAGATTATTTTACTTCTTCCTGGGGGGCCTGTAACTCAATGCAGGTTTCCCACATAGGTGGCTGGGACTCAACTACTTGAGCCACTCAACTACCTGCTGCCTCCAAGTATACATTAGCAGGAAGCTGGAATGCAGAGCAGGGTTGGGATTATTATTATTTTTTTTTTTTTTTTAAGATTTATCTATTTGTACGGCAAAGTTAAGAGAGAGGGAGAGATTGGGCGGGGGGGGATCTTCTGCTGGTTCACTCCCTCAGTGTCTGCAGCCTGGACCAGGTTGAAGCCTGGAGTCTAGAACTACATCTGGGTCTCTTATGTGGGTGGCAGGAGCCCAAGTAATTGGGGCACCTGCTGCTGCTTTCCCAGCTGCATTAGCAGGGAGATGGATCAGAAGTGGGAGCAGCTAGGACTTGAAACTGTGCTGTGATATGGGATGCTGGCATTACAGGTAGCAGCTTAGCCCTCTGTGCTCCAAGCCAGCCCCTCAGAGCCTAGAATTTAACACAAGCATTCTGATATGGGATGTAGATATCCCAAGTACTATATTTCTTTTTCCTACCTAACTGTTCCTCCATTTTCTCTTGGCTGAATGACTGCAACAACCTTCTAAACCAGCCTCCTTGCTTCCATCTTCACTTCTTTGTAATATTTATTTTTTATTTGAGAGGCACAGAGAGAAAGATTGGCAGAGAGAGAGCAAGAGTTCCCAAATGTTGACTCACTTTTCAAATGCCTGCAATGGCCAGGGGCCTAACGCTGGGAGGTAAGAACTCATTCCCACGTGGGTAGCAGAAACTCAACTACGTGAGTCACCAGAGCTGCTTCCCAGGGTCCACATTAGCAGGAAGCTGGACTCAGAAGCCAGAGCTGCAACTTGAACCGAGACCCTCTAATATGGGACATGGGCATCTTAACCTCTAGCGCAAATACTGCTCCCTCTTTCCCACCACAGTACTTTCTAAATGGCAGCCAAAAACAGTCACTTTATATACTTCTTTGCTCAAAACCCTCCAATGCTATCCATCTCGCTCAGAGAAAAGCACAAATTCTTAAATGAACTATAAGATCTTAAATGATCTGATCTCTGGTTTGCTTTCTGACTCCATCTCTTCCCACTCCCTCAACTTCTCCAATTCCATTAACACTGCCTCTTTCCTGAGCTCTAAAACCACCCTGAGGTGACTGTTTCACTGCTGCTTTCCTTTGCCTTGAATGGTCTTCCCCTGGATAACTGCTTGCTTACCCAGTTCCTTCAAGTCTTTACTCAAATGTCATTCAGTGATAATAATAAAACTAAGTTAAATAATAAATATTACAATATACAAAACCATAAATAAAATTACAATAATCAGAATTACAAAACCCCTAAATACATCCTATTCTTCCCTGCCTTCATTTGTCTCCTCATTTATCCCTAATACTCCATATGCTTTACTATTTTTTATTCTTTATCTCCCCCCAGTGCATACGCAAAGAGGGCAGAGATTTTTACATTTCTTCATTGGCTTGCAATCAGGGTCTAGAACAGGGCCCACCACATAATAAATATGTATGTATTTTTAAACTTCTTTATTAATTTGAAAGGCAGAGAGGCAGACACACACAAATCTCACATCTGCTATTTCACTTCTCAAATGCTCCTAACAACTAGGGCTGGGCCAAGTCAAAGTCAGGGGTCTGAAACTCATTCAGGTTCCCACACGTATGTTACAGACCCAAATACTTGAGATATCACCTGATGCCTCCCGGAGTGTACATCAGTAGGAAGCTCAAATTGGAAGAAAAGGTGGGAATTGAATGTAGGCACGCTGATACGGGATGCAGGTGTCCCAAGTGGTATCTTAGCCACTCTGCCAAATTCTCATCCCTAAATATATTTTTAAATGAATACATGAATTAAAATAATTTTCCTAAATACTCATTAGAATTTTGGTAAAGCTAGAATTCAACTCAAGATTGGTTCCAAACCTTCTCTGACATTATACTGTTTTCTCAAAATGGCCTGTTGTCCCAAATTAAGTTCAGGATGGCTTTCCACCATTCAGGAGAGATCAATCATGGCGACTCCAAACAAAGCCTCACAGAGAAGACATAAAAAACTGTGCTAAGTGCACTTCAAGCTTTTAACCTGTCGGGCTAATCTGCTTACTTTTTCCTTCTGCTTATGTTTACACAATGAACCAAATCACATTCCTTTTTCTTTCTTTTATTTTTTTTTAAGGGTTTATTTTATTTATTTGAAAGGCAGAATTAGAGAGGGAGAAAGAGAGAGAATCTTCTGGTTCACTCCTCAAATGGCTGCAATGGCCAGAGCAGGCCAAAGCCAGGAGTCTGGAACTCCATTCTGGTCTCCCACATGGGTGGCAGGAGCACAAGTACTTGGGCCATCTTCTGTTGCTTTCCTAGGCACATTAGCAGGGAGCTGGATTGGAAGGGGGGCAGCCAGGACTCAAACCAGCACCACAATGCCAGCTTCTTTTTTAAAAATAAAAATATTTATTTATTTAAAAGAGTGGCAGAGAGACAGAGAGATATAGAAAGATCTTCCATTTGCTGGTTCACTCCTCAAATGACCGTAACAGCTGAAGCTGGGCCTGACAGGAGCTCCATCTCAGTCTCCCATTTGGGTGGCAGGGGCCCAAGCACTTGCTCCACTTTCTGCTGCTTCCTCAGGCACATTTGCAGGGAGCTGGATTGGAAGCAGAGAAGCTGGGACTTGAACCATCACTTCTATATGGAATGATACCATTGCAAGCAGTGGCTTCAACACACCACCACAATGCCAGTTTGCATGTACCTTTTCTTACCCTCAGTCTTCTCCCACAAAAAAATTATTCTGCCAGATATTTAACGGATTTTACTCCTATTTGTGTAGAAAACGAATCTAAAGCGTGCTTATTTTTCCCTGAGACAGAGGCAGAGGTGTATAATGCAAAGTTTACATGGAGACTCAATAGCTCAAAGGAGGAGGATAAACTCACGGCCCTATTAAGGTGCCCCATTGTACCCCTCTTCAGTCCTTCAGCTGTGTAAATACAAGAATGCTGGGAGATCAAAGAATAAGATCTATTATAATTTCACCAGAATCTGTGACATAAAAAGAATTACATGGTCTTGATTTCCTGCATTTACAAGATCTAGAAGAAGGATTTTCTGTGTGTGAATGAGTCACTTTTTAAAAAAAATTTTTTATTTTTTTTATTTTTTGACAGGCAGAGTGGACAGTGAGAGAGAGAGACAGAGAGAAAGGTCTTCCTTTGCCGTTGGTTCACCCTCCAATGGCCGCCGCTGCCGGCGTGCTGCAGCCGGCGCACCGCGCTGATCCGATGGCAGGAGCCAGGAGCCAGGTGCTTCTCCTGGTCTCCCATGGGGTGCAGGGCCCAAGCACTTGGGCCATCCTCCACTGCACTCCCTGGCCATAGCAGAGAGCTGGCCTGGAAGAGGGGCAACCGGGGCAGAATCTGGCACCTCGACCGGGACTAGAACCTGGGGTGCTGGCACCGCAAGGCGGAGGATTAGCCTAGTAAGCCGCGGCACCAGCCAAATGAGTCACTCTTAGTCTCCAGGGCAACACATTGGGAGAAAACACACACTATGAATTGCTATGACAAGACACCAACACTGGGGCAGGTGTTTGGTGCAGCAGTTACGATGACACTTAGGATGCCCGAATCCTGTATTGTAGTGACAGTTTGTGTCAAGCTCCACTCCTGGTTCTAGCTTCCTGCTAATTTGCATGTGGAAGGCAGCAGGCTCTGGCTCAAGGAGCTGGATCCCTGTCTGATTGTTGTAGGTATCTGAGGAATGAAGGAGCAGATGGGAGCTCTTTCTCAATTGTTCCAATAAACAAATAAATATTTTCAACTATTGAAAAAGGGGAGGGGATGAGGGTGAACTAACCTTGAGCTCAGTGAAAACTGTTAAGCATGTACAAGCTAGTGAAGTGCAGATGGAAAACCTGGAAGCTACCCCTTGCTCACCCTCTATGTCCAGACCAAATAGCAAGGCAGCTACAACATCGATGAAATGCTACCATATGGGAGTGGAAGAGAAAGGAGGAAAAACAAGTATAAAGAAAGCTCCTCATTTCTAACTTAGCTTTAAAGCTACCAAAAGATGCAAGGTGGCTCCAAATATAAAGGCGAATCTCCTCTGGCCTAAAAGGCCATAGTCAGACCAGACTTGGCACAAACCCAGCTGACTGCAGCAGTAGCTCAATTCACAGACAGGTAAGTAAGTAGGTGTCTCCCACCTCATCTACTCCCAGTCAAATCACTTAAGGATATACAGTTACAGTGTTTATATTTAACAACAAATTTTGACAGAAGAGATCAAACATTTTACTTCATAGCTATATATATACAGTTAGGATATTAATACATATATTATTGAGTAAGTGAATTGTGCAAGGTTAAATGATGATGTGCTTTATGTTCTATCTGTTCATTGGCCCCTAGGTCAGCCAATCTGATCTCAGACTCCATGGCAACAGGCTCTATCACTATGAGCTACAAGACGATATTCTTCATGCCTTTTTTTTTTTTTTTAAATAAAGCATTTTCCACAGAAACTGCTGCAAACACTGTCAGTGAATCGTCTCTAAATATAGACAAATAAATAATGCTGCCATTCTGGTATCCTAAAAATGAACTCTCTGTGTGTGGGCTTGAGGGATGAAAAGCAATGATAATGAATCTATGCAAATAACAAGGGACCCGAAAAAACCTAGAGACTTTTCCCTATTTAATTTCACTGGAGAATTCAGGAATCTCTGAATGGCCAGAAAACTAATACTAGGATAGATTGAGGGATTAATAAAAGGGAGTGCTGCCTAGCTGAGATCACAATATTGAAGCTTCCCATGCCACAAGATACAGACACAACTAAAGGTTTTAATATATGACTGCTGCCCTTTTTAAATTTCCCACAACTTTTTTTTTAATGTTAAAATGCACATCAAAGCTCAGACCCTGGGCCCTTATTCTCCAAGTTCTCAATCAGCTCATATAGTCCTCAAAATTCTATTGTCTGTCCTCTTCTCTGCACAGTCACACCACCCCGCCTTGCCCCACCAATATGTTTAAAGCAAAATCTTGCTGTGTCCAAGAAATACTACATGTGCTCTTCACATTCCACATGCCCCATTCCTTCTCCCTCAACTACGGATCTTGAAGCAAAGAGGGAACAAGATAACTACAAATTGGATGAAGAAACTAGACAAAACAACCAACCAACCAACCAACCAACACCACCACCAAAAAAAATTTTTTTGTTTTTTTCCAATAGTGCACATAAACACTCTAAAATCTACCTGACATATTACAAACTGTTTGCCCTTTCTGCCATGCTTTCACCAGTAACTGATATAGTTTTCTAAGTAAGTACTTTGGTCCCTGCCATCACACAGTGATGAGTAAGTGCTGAGAATCAGACTAAGTCTGAGACACCAGGGTCAAAATTAGATGGGAAATCTCATTTCTAACTGGTTCACATTGCTTTGAGCTTTTTAAAAATTACAGTAATTACATAAAGTTTATATATATAAAAAAACACATGTATACATAAAATATGCATCAAATTTACCATTTTGACCATTCTGTGGTGTATGGTTCAGTGATATTATGCATAATCATAATGTGCATTACGGAGAAAAACTAGTTTCAGGCACAAAGCCATAGTGTTAAGAGACTATAGGGCCGGTATTGTGGCACAGCAGTTAAAGCTGCCACCTGCGGTGCCAGCATCCCACATGGGCGCTGGTTAGAGACCTGACTGCCCCATTTCCAATTCAGCTCTCTGCTATGACCTAGGAAAACAGTGGAAGATGGCCCAAATGCTTGGGCTCCTGCACCCACATGGGAAACCCGAAAGAAGCTCCTGGTTCTGGATCGGCTCAGCTCCAGACTTCTCTCTCTCTCTCCTCCCACCCCCGCCTCTGCCTCTGCTTTCAAAATAAATAAATAATTTTTTTTTTTTTTTTTAAGAGAGACTAGGGGCCGGCACTGTGGCGCAGTAGGTTAATCCTCCACCTGCAGCACCGACATCCCATATGGGCACCAGTTATAGTCCCGGCTGCTCTTCTTCCAGTCTAGCTCTCTGCTACAGCCTGGGAAAGCAGAAGATGGCCCAAGTGCTTGGGCCCCTGCACCTGCATGGGAGACCAGGAAGAAGCACCTGGCTCCTGGCTTCGGATTGGTGCAGCTCCAGCCGTTGCGGCCATTTGGGGGGTGAACCAACGGAAGGAAGACCTTTCTCTCTGTCTCTCCCTCTCACTGTCTGTAACTCCACCTCTCAAATAAATAAAAAAAAATATTTTAAAAAAATAAAAGAGAGACTACAGCCATTCTTTCAATGATATTTAATGAACATGCATTTATTGTAAAAGTCACTTACACAGAATACTCCTCAACTTACACTGGGGTTATGTCCGAATAAACCCATCATTAAGTTCAAAATACAGCAGGTAAAAAATGTGTTGAATACATCTAACCTACTGAACACTATTGCTTAGCAACACAGCACACTTTAGAGCATCGCTTGTTTACCCTCATGATTATGTGGCTGACTTAAGAGCTGTGGCTTACTGCTGTTGACCAGCATCACCACAGAGGATCATACTGCATACACTGGCCTGGGAAAAGACCGAAATTCAGAGTACGGTTTCTCCTGAATGTGTGTTGCTTTTGAACCATCATAAAGTAAAAAAAAAAAAAAAAATCGTAAGTTGAACCATCAAAAGTTGGGGATATGAATAATAAATTAGTCAAATGTTACGAATCTGACATCACTGTCCAGTAAAATCACCAACACAAGTATATCTAGTATGTTTTTTACACACTAAATGTAGTTTCTTATGTGCCTGTCTCACTTTCCAAATGGTTCCAAAGCAGATGGATGTGTAGATCTCTTTGTCAGCACTAACTTCCAAAGAACCCACCAGGGAAGACTAACAGAATACACAGCAGACAGAATTCTAGAAATTCTTAGAACTGAGAAAATCTTTCCTGTAACTGTTTCAAATTTCCCAAGAATTCTTAAGGTATGACCCAGAAAGTGGGGCAGAAGTAAACTTTAGTAGAAAAAATAAATTATATTGGGGGCCAGCACTGTGGCGTAGCAGGTAAAGCTGCCGCCTGCAGTGACAGCATCCCATATGAGCACCAGTTCCAGACCTGGTTGTTCCACTTCTGATCCAGCTCTCTGCTATGGCCTGGGAAAGCAGTAGTAGATGGCCCAACTCCTTGGGCCCCTGCACCCATGTGGGAGACTCGGAAGAAGCTCCTTGCTCCTGGCTTCGGATTGGCCCAGCTCCGGCAGTTGCAGCCAAATGGAGAATGAACCAGCGGATGGAAGACCTCTCTCTCTCTCTCTGCCTTTCCTTCTCTCTCTGTGTAACTCTTTCAAATAAATACATAAATCTTTTTTAAAAATTTAAGAAAAAATAAATATTAAAGCTATTTTTTAGAAAGCCTCTATTAGGCCTCTTACATGTCACATTTGCTCTATACCATCACATAACATTTTACTGTATTCCTGTAACTTTTTTTTCCTGCTTTATTTTTTTAAATATCCTGTGCCAGTAAACATACAAAAGTATATTTATGGATCTCAGAAAGGCAGGAAGTTGAATGAACAGAATATTTTCTCAGTGCTTATGTCTTCCCCAATATGAAAGCCCTAGGCTCTGATCACAGGAGGCTACTTTCCTCAAATAACAGCAGCGATTTTACTTACTGAGTATTTACTGTGTTCCAAACGCTAGGCTCAGGGTTTATATAGGTCATCACATTTATCTGAATTTAACACAATCTAAAATATTACTTTTAGATACCAACAGTAGAAACTTTAAATTAAAAATTCATGACTAGGAAATCACTACAGTATTCTTTAAACACATACAAGGATGAAGAAAAAAAATCATCCATAATCTGTAACTTAGAGATAACTGCAATTAATGAGAGCAATGTTTTCAGGTATATCTTTCTATAGTCTGTTTCTGTATTTGTATGGAATTTGTATCCATAATGGACATGTTTCCACATCTGATAACTTTTTAAAAGATACATTTATTTGTTTGAAAGGCAGAAAGATAGGAGCAGCCAGGAGGGAGGGAGGAAGAAAGGAAGAGAGGCAGAGAATCTTCCATCCATGGGTTCCCCAAATGGCCACAATAGCTGGGTCTAGGCCAGGCCAAAGTCAGAAGCCAGAAACTTTTCAGGTCTCCCAAATGGGTGGCAGGAACTCAGATACTTAAGCCATCATTTGCCTCTTCCCAGACTTAGAAGGGAGCTGGATCAGAAGTAGAGTTACCTAGGACTTGAACCAGTGCTTTGATATGTAAGCATCCCAAGGGGTGGCTTAACCACTGCACCACAATGCCCACCCCTCTAGTAAGTTTGATGTAATTTACATGACAGAGAGTATATTTATAACATTTTTTCAACTATTAAAACCATAATAATTTTTCATTTAGTTACATTTAACATAAAGTCATTTTAGTATCTAACTAATGCCCTATTACATGCAAGTACTATACTTTATTTAACCATTGCCCTATTACTGAAAATTTAGGCTGCCATTAATTTTTGTAACAATGCTATGATGAACACCCTTCATTTACATTTATCATAAACTCCCCAGTATAAGTACATTCGATAGTTTCAGAGGTAAAAAAAAAAATTTTCCCTGAGTTCACGCTAGTTAACGAAACACAAGTAGTCATATCTTCAAATATTATGTTCCCCCAGTAACAAATCATGTCTACTTCCCAGGTCTCACAGTGTTGCCCTGGGGTTCCAGGACATTTACCTGGGCAGCATTTCCCATTCTTATTTTTCTTCAATTCATGTCCCTCTTTAATAATATAAATTCCCTTTTCCCCATATATTCTACTATTTTAATAATATTAGCACCCTTTCCTGCCCCCTACCTACTTGAAAACCACTGACCTAAGAAAATGAATAGGGAGGATTGGATAAAGTTATATGGGGAGATACTCTCTTTGCTATTAATGTTTTATACATTCCTTGTCACTTGTCACTTGACAAGACACTGGCTCTTGTCAAAGTACTTCAGTAGTTTAGTGACCAACTCAGAATGTAAAACCTCTAAAAACACAAAAGAATAGCACTCCAACTCTTCAATATTAATTAAAACAAGGGAATGGAGAAAATGGAAATTTTAATATTTGTGATTTGACCTTTGGTCCACTTATCCTGGATTTTTGTACATTAGTAATTTTGAGGAATCTTCACACAGAGTACTTCAGATAAATCTTATACTTTCACAAATATATGGAGAAAGATATCAAATCACAGAGAGAAAAGCAGAGGCGACTAAATTTTCAGAAGTAGACCCCAAAGATAAATGTCCTAAGATTTGAAAGTATAGCAGAACCAATGGCTGAAAGTAAAAAATGAAAACAAAATCCCAAAACTAACTAATCATCATCTGTAAGTCAAAAGGTCAAAGATGGCCAGGAAAGAAAAAGAGATATTAATCTTCTTAAGGAATGTACGTTCACAATTTGGCCCCTGAGCATTAAATTAGAAAGTATACTTCCAAAAACAATAATATTTGGCTTAAATATTTATATTATACTTAGATCCATTTTAAAAAGTATCTTACATGGGTTGAAAATCTCTTATGGCTTCCTCAGAAATTACATGTGAACTAAAAACACAAGTCGTAGATCCTTATTTTATTCCTAAATTGTACTAATAGTGGTTAATGTTAACTAAAGCCTTAAAATGACCAGGAACCATCTTAACAGCTTTATTTTATAGGTATTAACTCTTTTAATCCTGACAACAACACTAGGAGATGAGTACTACTATTACCCTCATTACACACGTAAGAAATGGAGAGGTTAAGTGATTTGCCCAAGGTTGCAGAAGTAACAGTCATCAAAGCTGGGATTTAAACTGCAGACTCCAGAAGCTCTTGATAGGCCATAGAACAACAGGGGTGGGGTAGGGGACTAGGTAGGAGGACATCAAAGAGAATAAGAACATACAGTAAATTCTAGGCAAGGAAATGGCCCCTATCAATTTTGCAGAATGTCCTTCTACCATACATCAATTTTTAATTATCCCTAACAGAGTGATGCTAAAATACCTTTTGTAAAAGTTTCCCTCCTCAAAAAAGAGAGAGAGAGAGAGAGTAAAAAGAAACTGAAATCTTACTTCTCTAAAACCTTCCAACAGCTTTTCTTTTCTTTGACCTTTTCCAAAACCTTGATGGTTAGAAAACAAAGATTTAAAAAGAAGGCACTTTCAGTTCAAATAAAACAATCTCTTGCTAATCTGGTGATTTCTCCTTTAGTAATTACTTAAGCATTTAGGAAAGACTTTAGGTCTATCCCACCTACCCTCAAATGGAAGGAAAAGCAAGTTAACAAAACCATCATCTTTTAATATCACAGCAGTTCTCTTCCCCCTCAAAGGCTATTCCTGTCCTAGTTGCAGACAGGGAACTGCTCCCAGTGACGTCAGAGCAGTCTCCCAGCAACGATTAATGAGGGTTGTCCACCACAGGGGTTTCCTGAAAAGCTAGCAAGAAATTATCCACATATTTGCGGCAATATCAAGATGCAAAGATGTGATGGAATTTCTTTTAACCCTTGTGGGTACAATCTCTGACAAGTTTCTAAATAGGTTATTCTTCTAGAATGTTTTCCATTCACGCTAGAATTATCTTCCTTTTTCTTGTCTCCTTCACTTCTTTTCAAATAAAGTTAATTTTGTTAGTTTGAAATGTTTATGGTTGAAATAAGTATTACTATAATTGAGCTACCATCGGAAAAAAGACTGCAAAATATAAACTGTAAAGCAACATTATTCCTCTTTTCACTTTATACATAAAGAATTTAGGGTAAATGAAAGCACAGAACAGAAAAGAAAATCAAGATAGAAAATAAACCAGTCATTCATATAGGCTCTTTTCCACAGAGGCTATCCAAACACATATTCACAGAGGAGCAATCCTTAAATTTCCCTAGGCTCTCTTGTCTACTGAGTTTTCAAACTGACCTCTGCAGGTAGTGCTCCAGAGATCAGCAGTATTAAAATGCAGTTGCTTATAATGGAACTGGAAGCCCAAAGATTCAATCCAAAAAAATGGGTGGGGCTGTTAGGCTCGCACCTAAGTATATCTAACAATTTCTTCCTGAAGCTTCCCTTTAGCTACATATATTCAAAATTAGAATGTTACCCTAACAAGAAATTTTATATAACTAGTTATTTTTGAAGTCCGAGAAACAGCATACAAACTGCCTGATCAGGAGCAGTGCAAATAAAAATTCCAAATTCTAAAACTGAACCTAGGATTATTAATGCATCCTAGGTTCCAAAATCTGCTTATGACCTCTTTTTCTTTTCATATTTAGAAGCAATTAGGTAAAATGCATTAACAGCAGGACATATAGGGTTAATACAGGCAGCCTGCTTCAGCAACCCTGACTTTGGTCTGAGCCTATTCTAAAAGGAAACAAACAAAACAGCACCCCTATCATTAAAACATCCCACTTTGGCTTCAGCTCTATTCAATGGTACCCAGTTATCATTATCAAGTCAAAGATGGGAAAACGCACCGCACAGCTTCAGATGGATTTTTCTTCTTCCTTCTCTCCGTCCCCTCCCTTTCAGAAGAGAAAGACTGCAAACAAAATCACTACGTCACTGGAGGTAGAGGGAATCCCATCTCCGCACTCTTTAGAAACCAAAGCCAGCAAACAAAAACAAGCCAATTATAAGAAAGAAACGAGTAATCCAAAATAAGAATCGGTTAAACCAGAAGAAATTCATACGATAATTTCAACACATCAAAAGGCATGTTTTAGCAAAAAGGTCTAACAAATTCTTCCTATGATCTTCATAATGAAAGAAGCTTCCTACACATAGCAAAGGCGACATATTTCTCCTTATCACATTTAAAGACTAGGGGACGGTTACATAAAGACATAGGACAGAGAGACATATTCACCAGCCGGGTGTGGATTGCTGGGTAATGACACAGTGAAGGATATTTATAGGGGATTCCCTGCTTCCTGCAATGTGCGTCAACAGCATCACCAAAGAGAACAGAAATCACCACCATTCTCATAAGCTAAATCTGAATGAAGCATCGCTTGAAATAGCCATGGAAGAGACATCTGAATAGAGTAAAAGTTCTAGCAAACCTAATCTTGCAAACGTTTTAAAGATAAAAAACAGCAAATGAAAATGCTCACAAAATCCTAACAGATTGTAACACATGAAAATTCTCTAATTTCCCTTGTGTGTATTATAGTTACATCAGCCAAGATAGAAAAGAAACTATCTTTGTAGCTTCTTTCCTACCTAATCTGTGGAGTTCAAGGACTTTTATAAAAAGAAAATTATCCAAAACTCACCCAGATGGATCTGCACTTACACCAACAGCAAGCTCACATTATTAATGGAGACCTCATTGTAAGAATCTGTTCTGCCGGAATTTTGCCGGAAGAATTTCCTTCTGGGAAACCTGTGCCTCTTCCCCCGCCCCCTTCACCCTTGAATGAAATGCTACTGATCCTTGCTGCTGCGTCTCCAGCAAGCTAATTGCTCTGACAAGCAGCTCTGAAGCAGACCATGGCCCAGCTGTTCAGAGAGATGTCACCCAGCGCTCTGCCAACAGTCACACTGGAACATGCACTCACAGACACACACATACACAGAGGCTGCAAAAGCAACCCCCACTCCGACCTCCTCTTGGAGCTCTCATTCAAGTACTTCAATGGCACGCCTGCCTCCACCTGCTCTGAGGACAGCTTTTAAAGACACAGCAGCAGGAGCTCCTTTTTGCTGCATATGTTGAGACACAAAATTGTCTTTCAGTGAGAATAACAGGATGAGGGCATGTACTGAATTAAAAGTTCACCTTTAAATTTACCTTGCCTTTTTCTGACCTGCAGAATAACCAAGGCTGGAGAAACAGTCTTTGCCTAAAAGCTACTGGGTTGCATGTTAGGTGAAAAAGAAAGACCAAACCTAGTTGCAGAGGATTTCTTTCCAGCAAGCTATATTTAGTAAAATCATTTTTCATTTTGGGGCAGGAGGTAGGCAGCAGAGAATACCGGTAGCTACCTATTCATCCTCCTATATTTCCCCCATGAATGCAGAGAAAACTGCCTATAAAATGAGGGAATAAGGAAGCCATGAAGGCACCTTTCCTGATAGAACTGATAAAAAAGAATGAGAATAGAGAATATAAAAGTGGGACCAAAGATAAATAAATAAAGGAGATCAGGACAATGAAGTAGTAATTCTATAAAGTATACAAGACTCTGAGACAGCAAATTTAGGCACAACATTCAGGTTCTAATTTCTAAGACTCCAAGGAAATGTAGTAATAATCTCTATTACTACAGAAAGACGCATCTACTCATTCATTCAAACACATATTTGCAATAGGCTTATGTTCCTACCATGAGCCAGTCAGAATTTGCAAGCTGAAAACCAGGTCAAATGGGCACTAAAACAAAACCTAACATTCACTATAAAATTTAAAGAAAATCCAGACACTCACAATGTAATATTCAAACTTGTAGGACACAACCAACCTAAATTTACTTGAAGAATCAAGTAAATTTACTTGAATAATCAAGATAATTTCAATTCACACAGGAAAAGGAATGAATGGTCAAAACATCAAGATGACACAGACATTGGATTTTAATTGCCTGACAATGATCTTAAACTAGGTATCATAAAAATGTTCCAGACCCAGTGCTGTGGCGTAGCGGATAAAGCTACTGTTTGTGGTGTCAGCATCCAATATTGGCACCGGTTTGAGTCTCAGATGCTCTACTTCTGATCCAGCTCCTTGCTAATGGCCTGGGAAAACAGCAGAAGATGGCCCAAGTACATGAGCCCCTATAACCACATGGGAGACTTGGAGGAAGCTCCTGGCTCCTGGCTCCAGATTCACCCAGCTCTGGCCATTTCCGCCACTTGGGAGTGAACCAGCAGATGGAAGATGTCTGTCTGTCTGTCTCTCTGTAACTCTGCCTTTCAAATAAATCTTAAAAAAAAAAAAAAAAAGAATGGCTATTATCCAAGAGAGCTGCTGGTGGTAACATGGAGAAAGAGGATATTTTAAAAATAAAATATTTTAAAATTATTTTATTCAAATAACTATAAATGCAAAATTCCATATTTACAGAAAATAT